>NW_016158288.1:0-9753 GCF_001687245.7 Rhagoletis zephyria | reverse complement strand
TTTTTTATAGTATTTCTGCAAGCGCCTTGGTCTCATAGAAGTAAGCGCTCCCGCACTTTCCGCCTCCTCGCTCGCGTTCTCAACGCCATGTAAGCGATTTGGGTCAAGATTGGTACCGCCAAACAACTGTTTATATGAATGTCTATGTGTGTGTATGTTTGTATGTGTATGTTGCGACTGTTACAACCATCCACCCACTACTACATACATTGTTTGCGCTCTGCTACACTGCGCCACTTCAATGCCTTAAAAATTCTTAGTTCTTCATTTATGTAGTGGTTGCTGTTGTTTTTGCATTTGCTCGCCTGATTTCGTCTTACTGGGCCATTGTTTGCTAAAAATTTCGAAAAATTTTGTTTACAGTGAATTTCTGTTTGAGTTAATCCTCCTCCTCGTACTCGCCTACGCCTCTACGAGTACGAGTAGGTATAACTCTTCAAGTAGACGCCACGTTGGGCTGTTGTTAGCCGTGCGCCGTTGCTTGTTGTTACATTGCTACATTGCGTGTGTAGTTGTTGTTTTCATGCGCGCCATTCGTTTATTGACCCTCAGTTGCAATTCCCAAGGTTTTGTTGGCGCTTCGCGATTTTCACTTTCACTTTACTTTTCATGTTATTTTTAATGGTTTTTACATTTAAATTTCCTTCCTTCGATTTTTCCTTCTTTTTAGTTGCTTTTTCGTGTATTTGCGATTAAATTCGATTCGACGTTTTGTGTAGGTGTAATAGAATTTTGTGTCGGATAGTTAAATCGGCATTAAGAATGCATGTGAATCCAGTTCGGTGGCTGTTACTCTAATTAGCTGCCGGCCTTTTCATTTCTTTAGGTTTTTATTCCTCTTTTTTTTTTGCGATTAGCCGATTAGCCTACATGCCAGTCCGCCACCACCTTCCTTCCTGACCAACTTAGATAAGTAGTGTTTCCAATTCACATAGGTATCTGTTTACAAACAAGCAAAACGATAATACAACAAAAGTAATTTGGGGTTTCGTGTGCAAAGGCAAAAGGGCAGCAGCAACAAGAGTTTGTGGATCCAAGGATTTATACCGTTCACATTTAGAAATTTAGTAAATTTAGTGCCGTTTCCATCTGGCCACGTTTGTAGTCGGGACTGCTCTTATTGGGCGTCTTTCGACTCTGGGTACACCGGCGCTCAAAGAATAGCGCTGGTGCTAGTCGTTTCTCTTCTGTGTCAACTGTGGAAATGCCAAGTGTAGCCAAGTCTTTCTCCTCCAGGTCTTTTCAACGAAGAGTGGGCCTTCCTTTACCTCTGCTATCAGAATCGTGATTTGCGTTGTATATTTTCAGAGCTGAACCATTTGTGTCCAAACGAACTTCTTTCTACTGTCATAAAATTTGAGTTTTAAACGCCTTTGGTGTAATTGCAAAATATAGTCCCCACAACGAATAGTATGAAACAAAGCCAATGGGACCATCCGCTGGAAATGCATCGAAGACCAAAAGAAGAACAGTCGGTAACCGAGGAAGATTCCAGGAAGGTAACGAAAGAGCTTGTGAAAAGACGCAGTTTTCAAGTCATGGTCCATCTGAATGATAAAGTTTGAGGATCAACTCCACTAGTCCTCCTGGAGAAGAGCTTGGCAAGCATTAGCGATGATTGCGTTCGTTTGAAGCTTATTCCTGCCAGTATACTACCAAGTATTTAGACCAAGAGTTTGCATTTGGCTCCTCTGCCTGATGATTTATCGTGGGGCAGCGCTGACAACCTCAATTACCTAAACAAACAGTCTGTTCTTTCTCCTTCTTGTTGGTAAGCAAGGCCTCTGGGAAGTGCTGATTTTTGCACCTGTGACAGTCGGCTCTACTTAATCGGAAAGATTCAGATGTATGTATACTAGACTGCATCACCAAAAAAAGTTGCGGTTTTTCCGCCGGGATTACTAAATTTATTATATTTTAAGACGTCCACCACAATATTTCGTAAAAATATTAAGATCTAAGTGAGCTGGACCGATTTGAAAATACCTCCAAATTTTTATGAATAAAAATAGTTTCTTAAAGAATATTTTTTAAAAAGTCCCCTCAGAAGACAAATTGGAATAAGCTTAAAAAATCTGCATAAAAATATTTAAAAATCTTTTCAATGGAATCGTAAGAATTAAATTTTTGATGCTGTTTTTTTTTTACTTTTCAAAGATTGGTTTACGAAAAGCTTGAATAACTGGACCAAAAATGTTCTGATTTAGACTTATGGGATCTCAGTAGAAAGGTATTTTCACACCGTTTTTATTTCTGGCCAAAAAAAGGGTCATTCGTGTCCCATCATTTTTTCGAATACCAAAGATCTTAATTCAACTTTGAATGAGGTTCGCTTCTCCTACCTTTCTCTTCCATCCTTTGAATAAGTTTATTAGCAAATAAATGAAAAGGGAGAGAAAATACCTTTCCAATGACACCTCTTAAGTCTAAATCGGAAGAGTTTAGGTTCAGTTATTCAAGTTTTTCTTATACCAATCTTTGAAAAATGCTAAAAACAGCATCATCATTACGATTCCGTTAAAATATTTAAAAAATTTTTTTTTAAATATTTTTATGAAAATATTTTAAGCTTAAGCCGTTTTGTCATATGAGGGGATTTTTTCAAAATAAATCTTTAAGAAACTATTTTTATTCATAAAAAAAACCATTTTTGGAGGTATTTTCAAATCGGTCCAGCTCACTTAAGTCTTAATATTTTTCCGAAATATTTTGGTGGACGTCTTAAAATATAGTAGATTTTATAATTCCAATGGAAAAATAGTACCGATTTTTTTTGTATGGGGAGTGATGCAGTCTAATGTATACATATCTTACAAAAAAGTGTAACTCTTCCAACATTTATCTTAACTATGGGAATTTTTAAGCCACTACAGTAACAACAACCATTAAGCACTAACTTTCTATTGTGCTTTGAAATCCGGATTGGTAAGATGGACGCCTTTCTGGTGAGCACCGCGGTACAAAAAGACGAAGCTGGACGAAGTTTACGACGCGAGTAAGAAGACATGTTGTTTGCCGAAGGCACTGCAGAACCAAATCAAATAAAATAATATGAACCTATTCTCTAATATATATAATAGACCAACAAACTGTACCGAGAGACCACTGAAGCAGACAAAAAGAAGAACAAAACAAATCGTAGAACCACAAAAGCTCCCAAATTGCCTTTCACAATCTTTCCCTATTTGTATTCGTACGAAAAAAAAATTCCAAAAGCGTAAAAGGTATAACAGCCGACAAAAAGAACAGTGGGGCAGCTACTATTTCACTGATGCGCTCCTAATTTTCACAATCAACCACAAAGTGCAATTGCATTGTGCCAATTATGTTGCTTTTGTTACTCATACGCTCTGTAAGCCTTGCGTCCGTACGCAAAACCATGTGGGCAGGGCAGCGCGTACAATGTGCCCAGTTGCCTAGTAGTGCATATAAATAAATGCAGGCGAAAGTGAATTGGGGGCATATGTAGGTACACATAAATATACACACACACACACACACTCAGGAGCGCGTAGGCATGCCATCATTCACTACTTTACCAATGCAATCACAGCCAGAATCGGCACTTGGACAGGCAGACAGCCATTCAAAACAAAACAGAGCCGCAAGTCACAATTACACTGGCAAGTGAGTGTTTATACAGTTTCCCAATTCGCCAAACGACTTCGTAACGACGTCGTTTCCGATTCGTTCTGGTGAACAATTTTTTCGCCGGCGAACTCGCCGTCGTATGAAAAGCAGAGTTCGCCAACAGGCAGGCCGCAAAAATGACCGATGCTCAAAATCTTTAATAACAACCATACAAATCCAATTTAAAATTGTGTACATTCTTAAAACTTTGAAACTTTTCAATCTGAATTAAAAGAAAAAATATAAAGCAGTTAAATAGCTCATTAAATTTTATTGTAATAGAGTACAAATTTTGTATGGAAAAAATTAATTCGATTTTACCCCGTTTCGAGTTCAACCAAACGACTTCCCCAAACCGACGTCATAACGACTTCGATTCGAACTCGTCCTCGCTTTGTGGCAAATTGGGTTGGCAGCCATATCCACACACACACGCACATGCACACATGCTTACTGCCTGCAGTAAAATTTAGAGACAGCCTGGCAAAGCGCTAGTTCCGAACCATCTCTGAACTGGTGCAAAACGGCTGCAGAGCGGGACAGATTAAACTTGCGGTGTAAGTGTACAAACTCTCACTTCTCGTACCATTTGAAAGTAGCTCAGCGAGAAGACCTCCTACTCAAGCATCTTTGGTCGCGAGTTCGAATCACGGTGGAGGCCGTTGTGAGTTTTCAGATTTAATGAATTTAAATTGTTGCGTGCCACTTACAATATTTTATTTTTTTTTTTCATAAAAAATGTAACAAACATGGAATCTGTGAAAGAAAAGAAAAAAGGGAAAACGTTTTCTTATGAAAAAAACTGTCCTAAACGGAACCGGTTCAAAATTAGTTGCAAAGTAATGCACCGGGTGATAATTGCCACCGCCAATGACATCGCCGTGTAAGCCTGGACAGTTGAAAGCATTGCTTGGGTATTGAAATAGAACTGGTACTGCGGAACGGCAAACGGTCTGGTTCTACGCTAGTTCTGAGTCAGTCAGATTCTCTGTAGGGCTATGGCGCTTGGCGACATTTGAATGTATGTATGTGTAATATCCTTAAAGGGACATCAACTTGGTCGCACGCATCACTGCAACAACAAGAGTCACAATAAATGCAACAAAATTGCAAAAATGACAATAATAACAACAATGACAGCTAGCACTTGCAGCAATTGCTCAGCACTCAGCCCTTAGTAGAACTGCACTTTAGTACTTCGGGGAGAGAGTGCGAGTGCGAGTTGAGCGTTTTGCCATCGCCATTCGTTCGGCACAATGCCCGTAAAGTGTGTCAAATAATTCTGAAAGATTTATGTCATTTCTCTTCACCTCACTTGCCACTTGCCACTTGCCTTTGGCGGCTCCTTGCAATTCGGATACGTGGTCGGACAGAGTCCAGCTACAGGCGCACCTACTGGCACTAGGTAAGATTCCTATCAGCCAGTCGTACGAGTACTTACATACATACATACATATCTATGTTTGCACAGTCTGTATATCTACTTACTTACCTACTTACTTACTTGCTGATTTTCTTGTCTGCTGGTGTGTGAGAGTGCCTCTTTTTAAGTACTCACTGTGACAGACAGACAGACAGATTGGCGGCTTGCAGTGAGTTTTCTTGTTCTTATTCTGCTTCACGTAATTGTTTTTCTTGTTTTTGTTTTTGTCTTTGAAAAGGAAAGCACTGCAGTGCTTAGGCGCATATCCTCTGCTGACTCTACATGATGCATTTCCATTACAGTTGGGCGTACTGAAGGGTTCCCTGGTGTATTTGCATTATGCGTCCTTAAGAATGTACTATGCCTGGAAATAGTGTGAAACAGTCGGAGGGTATCTGAACGAATTTCATGTGCATATGCACATACATGAATATGTATGTGCATTTTATTATTGCGAAATTACATAAAAATATGTATGCAAATAAAATATATCGTTTAATAATATAGAGATGTAGTTAAAAATTTACGTTTTTGGAGATGACTAAACTTCATAAAAATGGCGAATAATTGATCAAACTTTGATTGCGTTTTCCCCAAAATTCAAATTTTGAAAAAATTCTGTATATTATTAAACGTGCGATATGTATGTATGTTTATTAGGGCGAGTCAATTTTTTTCGACTATGCGCGTATAGCGTAGGAGGACTCTACGTGTGACTCTAAGCAAATTTTCCGAAGAAACAATGGATCTAAAATCAAGGAAATTTTGAAAATTTTCACTATTGCACCCTCTGGGGCTCTATTCTGTAACTGTTAGAAAATGTATTGTACACCGAGTGCAAAACTCACAACCAAAAACTCACCGACTAAAATTCAGTGAGTTTTTCGGAAGAGAAGTGTACACAATTTTGATAGTTAAAACTCATTCTCAAATATGCTGAATCGCAAAATGAGGAAGTGTACACTTTTTGACAGCTAAAACTCATTCTCACTCTTCCTGAATCGCAAAATGAAGAGCGCACACAATTTTCAGTGTACACTTGAAAACTCACAGTTACAGAATAGAGCCCCAGGTGGTGGTTTTGAGAAAAAGGTAAGTGCAAAAATGGATTCCTCAAACCCCTTATAAGTATGATTTTCTACAAAATTTAAGCACTTCTTTTCGACATTACAGCAAAATTCTAAGAAACTTATTTTCGCAATTTGGCAAACTCCGGCAAAAAAATCTCCCTTAAAAATTGTCCCGCCCTAATGAACATATGCAAGTAAGATATGTAAGTAGTGTGCGGCTGTGGGGACAGCATACGCCTCTTTGTAGAGCCTTGCTCGTAGGCTACCAGTCAGTACCAGCACCAGAGGCAGTCACCGCGATCCATCAGGGTATCTACCAGTGCATCTAGCGTCTGTCAAGAAGGCAAAAACGTGCCTTTTTACAGGGTTGAGTGTAGCAGCAAACACATTCTGCACCAGTTAAGGACAACATTTTTTGGAAGAAACGATATCACCACAAGACTTTTACATTTTTTTTTGAAAGTGTATTTTAATACATCCGACCAAAATCTGTAAAAAACGCAGTTTCGAAAAAAGTGTTGGTTACAGCCTTTGTGAATTAAGGTAACTATATATAAATTCAAAGCTTTAAAGCCATTTAACTCAAGTTTTACTTTTTTGAAGTAAATGTATTGGATATGTATTTTTTATGGAAAAAATTGCGTGAACAAAAAATTGCCAAAACGGTAAGTCCTAGTTACTTCCAGTTTGAACTTTATTATATTAAAGTTTAATGGGCTACAAAACTGAGTATTCAGAAAAGTTTAAAAAATCGGCTTAAAAAGTTTAAAATTTTAATGAACATTTTTTTAAAATTCGTCGAATTAAATTCTCGTAACTTATAGGTACATAATTAAGCTTGATAATGGGTTAAAATAACATGTTATCACAAATAAAGTTAGGCAATAAATGATAACTTAAGTAAGAATTACTGATTTCATAATCGAGAATAGACATATTACCTTCGTCAGACCTGACTAGGAATTCAAAACCTTCCCTTTGTGGTTCAAAGAACGTGAAATATGTAGTTAAAAAGGTAGTTTAATGAGTCATAAAAACCATTTTCCGTAGTCATAAGAATTCCCAACAGCTTGGGAAAATCCCATGCAGCCACTTAAATGATCTAATATTCAATTTAACTTGCATAGCTTACTGGCATGAAAGACGAAGTTTGAGTGGTGCATACGCTAAAGCGAAGTAAATTTAACCGAAGCCTCAGCATTAAGGCTTTTTATATTTACATATTTAATCTCGCATTGCATTAATTTATAAAATACCAGTTTTCATAGAGAGTCACTATTTAAAAAGGCGTGCAAGAAATGCGCCAAGGAAAAGTGCTTGAATATGCAAACAGAAGTTCAAAATTTCTACTACAAAGCAATGGAATGTTTGCACGTAAAAGAAATATTTTTATGATGGAATAACGTTTGGCTTGGAATTATTACTCATGATGGTATTGAGAGTCATAGTTGTTCCTATACATACATACTACACTTATAAATAAACCTATGCGTGTACATATGTACATAACATATATGTATGACTTTTTAAGCGCATTAATGCAAGCAAAACGAAAATTCATACGAAAATCTGACAAGTAATTATGCGCTGACTTACTTTTCNCTTGAATATGCAAACAGAAGTTCAAAATTTCTACTACAAAGCAATGGAATTTTTGCACGTAAAAGAAATATTTTTATGATGGAATAACGTTTGGCTTGGCTTTATTACTCATGATGGTATTGAGAGTCATAGTTGTTCATATACATACTACAATTATGAATAAACATATGCGTGTACATATGTACATAACATATATGTATGACTTTTTCAGCGCATTAATGCAAGCAAAACGAAAATTCATACGAAAATCTGAGAAGTAATTATGCGCTGACTTACTTTTCCATATTTAACATTCACATAAGTGCATATACTTACACACATGCATACTAGCATAAATACATATGTACATATGTATCAGCATATAAGCCAAAAATTCAAGCACACCATCGCACACTTAAATATATGTACATACTTACACTCAACATTACATACAGCCTTTCCTTAGCTGCAGTCACGCACATCTTTGGCTGTCAAACGTGCTCAGTGCAAGTGTCCTTATTGCTCGCATTGCCCGGCCTCACACTCTCTCGAGCGAGCGCAGCTCCTATAAATACTGTCGCTTCCCCCTCTCTCAACGACATGCTCCACCCCGCCCTCTAATGTACCGCTCCTTTGTTGTGGCTATGGCAAAATCAAAACAATCCACCGCAAACGACGCTACACCCCGCACCGGTGTCCTTGCACAGGACACTAGAACCGTTTAGTTGCAATTAATGAGTCTGCGGCAGGTTGCGAAGTAACGCGATGCCACTCGATGATTTGTTCGCATGTAACGCGAAGTTCGTACGTCGCGACGCGTTGAGATGGGGTGTTTGTTGATGGCATCTGAGTCAGAATGTGGAAATCGTGGCAAGTAATCGCTCGATGCGTGCAGGGTTGCCACTTTAGTAAATTACTACCAAAATTGGTTGACACAAATTGGTTGGTGAAAAGGTTTTTTTTTTTTTTTTTTTGGTAGATTTTTGTTAAAGTATTTTGTTAGAAAAACAAATAAAACTTTCCGTTCCCACTCTCTTTTTCGTAGTTATCTTTACATTATAACTTGCTTTCCAAAAGTATAGTCTGCTTTATTGCATTAATTTTCGAGGCGAACATTTCTATTTCAAAATTCATTTTACGGGAATTCTGAGGAGCTGTTGATTGCCTAAATATTTTTAACGATTCTTTAAATAAAATTTAAATAAAAAGAAAAAATAAATTAAAAAAACAACGTTTTTATAAATGGCAGTTGTTAAATGAAAAAAAAAACAAACAAAATCTTTTAATTTTTTCTTTATGTTGTGTAAAGACTGAATGCTTGATTTTTATGGGCGCCAACAGTATTATTATACAAAAAAGTAATTTTTAAGCCAAAAACGCAACCGATTTCAATTCTCATCTAAAAATTTAGGAGTTCCGTTAATTTCTTCATGATCGAATGATCAGATATAAACCAAATCAGTAAGGGACCACCCTTGAGGTACCACCTTTCCCATAGAAAAAGAATTATTGAAATCGTTTCACGTGGGCCAAATTTATGCGGTAACATATAAAAAAAAAAAATCCGACGAATTGATAACCTCCTCCTCTTATAAGTCGGTAAAAAAATTGCAAAACATTGAATATTAAAAAAAATCACTTAGAAGTTTTTTGTGTCACTGTATTTGTCAATAATAACTCCAGTTGAAGTTTTTCAAATTATGATGAAGTTTTGTTGCGTTTTGTCACTTTCACCTTTGGGTGAAGGAAACTAAGAAGATGTCATTGATATTATTTAAAATACCAGACCATTAGTCAAATAAAAAGTTGATTAAGGGCTGTTTGCAGCTATCAAGAAGAATCACGCGAAATATTTTTCATCGTTTCTGTTGGTTGAAAAAGCACTTTCTGTTTGTTGTAAATTTGCTTGAAGAAATAAATACTCTAGCATTTTTTTCTTGAGAGCTGCAAACTGACTTAAGAAATTTTGATTAAAGAAACAGCCCTTAATAAAAGATTTTATTTTTTACTGAAATAACTGAAAAAATAGAATAAAACTATAGTTTTTAT
>NW_016158287.1:144926-147532 GCF_001687245.7 Rhagoletis zephyria | reverse complement strand
ATTTAACTTTTCCAATTTCGAAAAGTGTAGTGCTAACTTGACACACGTCGTTTTTCTGCTCCCTGGAAAGGCATTGAGGTTCTTCACACTTGCCTGATTATCAGGTTACTTATGTGGTTTTTTATTCAGTTTACAACAGTAAAATTTTACAATAATAATTTTTAACCAGATAACCTGATAAGTTTGAACAGCCTCACAGCTTTTTCATCGCCCTTGACGTGGCAATTATCCCTGACTGCTGGGCATTAAGCAATGAAAAGTATTACCTAGTAAAAATATAATGACAATTTATTTAAAACGGTTGTTTTCAGTAGCACAAATAAAAAAGAATTAAGTAAATTTAATATTCTTTAAGGAGCTAAGAAGCAAATTAATTTCTTTAGCTCTTTGCTCCACCTCCGCTCCAGCCAAAAAACTTTGCTCGTTAGCTCCTTGCTGATATGCTTCGCTCCGCTCCGAAGCTCTGCTCCCGGTGTTATTGATGAACACATAATCATTAAACACCATCTTAGCGAAAAAAATTTCTATATTGCATCCATTGTGCATCGAAAACACTCTCGATATGGTACAATTTCCACGCAGCCATTTTAAAGTTTGTGCAGAATGGTATTAAAAAATGGTGGGAAAGGGCGTTTTCCTGCCCTTACTTCCAATAACTTATAGTATGAATATTTAAAAACGTAAAATATACCTATAAAATATGTAAATATTCAAAATATGCTTGTCATAGGAAACATCAAATCATTAGGGGTATTTGCTATGGTTTACGGTTTGCGAAGTTTTCTCAGGGCTTCTGCATACCCTTATGATTATGGTAACTTAAGGTAACTTACAGGCTCCCACTTGNAATATGCTTGTCATAGGAAACATCAAATCATTAGGGGTATTTGCTATGGTTTACGGTTTGCGAAGTTTTCTCAGGGCTTCTGCATACCCTTATGATTATGGTAACTTAAGGTAACTTACAGGCTCCCACTTGAAAATTCTCTTAAATGGATGTTGCTTATAATTGAACAGCCGAAACTTAACGTAACTTAATGCCACGTCAAAATCTACTTTCATTTTGATTTTCTTAGTTCTACGTTTCGCTAATTTATGTTGCCATAATCAGGCTTTTAGACACTACCCACATTTTTATGAAATATGCAAAAAGCAGTTTAGTCGAAAGACGAATAGCGTCAATGGATTTTATTTCACTTTTGAAAAAATAATAACGTCAATTGACCTTATTGCCCTTTACTATGTGAAATAGTGTCAATTGACGTTATTTCCGCCGACCTTGTTACGAGTATTACTGCTATAGAATTTTCTTTTAAGCATTAAGATTTAACGTACATCTGTCTAATTTTAGGTTATACTGCACTAAAGACAACGAATGCGGTTTAAACTGCACCGTAAAGGATATTGATACTAACAGCTGTGAATTAAGGAACTTACACTTGAAATCTTGCACACAATATATAAAAAGAGATTTCAGTTTATAAAAATTTTGAAAACATATAAATTGACATAAAAACCATAATCGGACCTTCGCTTTGTTACTAAGGTAAGTTTTTTTTATCAACAAATTCCTAAAACGTCGATTACACTTTAGTCGATTGTTCGTTACTAGATCGACCCAAAATCCGGGCTTGTTCGAGTTTCAATCACAACCTCAGTGTTGCGCGAATTATTAAAGTATCAAGTTCGGCTTAGATTTTTGCCAACGTTTTATCAATTGGGAAGTTGCAACAGTCATGCAAATTTTCATTAGCGCTGCAGTATTGCCGCTTTTATTACGTGCCCCGTGATAATGCGTCCAGACTTATTGAGAACAATAACATAATCATAGAATATGATCAATGAATATTTAAAATATGTATATATAATATGCCCTTTCTATCTTAGGCGGTTATGTAGCTGCATCAAAAGGACATCATCCTAAACCCCTTAAAGTGGGACGCCACACAATCTGTGTTATTAATACACGGCATGCAAACAACGGCTTCTTACGGACCGTCAGTACAGCCTAACATTTTAAAAGCGATGCAGCCACAACCCGCACAAAACATGGTAGGTTTAAAGTACTCTTAGCGCTGAATAATTTCTAAATAGCAATGGTCTGATTTTTAATTTAGATTTTTATTATAATGCAGGGACGGAAAATAATCATTATTTTATTAAACTTTAACCAAAAAAATCAACAAGTTGTAATCATCGTAAAACAATTATATTTATACCCACGTATTTGTTTTGTTGTTGTTGTTGTTGTAGCGGCTGCAACAACCCCGCCCAGGACGGTTGGTATCTCAGTCGTTGTCGTCAAGTTCCACTAACGGCAACCCTAGGAAGCGTGCAGCTTCTGTGGGGTTTGTCCACAGGGACAAGGCCGTTGGGGTTGTCGGGTNAGCATTTGCGCCTCGCCGTGAAGATGGTGGTCGGGCGACATCAGGAGGCATCCTGTCGCTGTCCTGAGTGCGGTGTTCTGTGCAGTCTGTAGCTTCGTCCACTGCGTCCTACTAGTCCCCGGTGACCACACTGGCGCTGCGTAGTTCAAAACCGGCCGGCCTATTGTACTGTTTCGACTCTGTCGTCGTGCTTCGTCGGATTAGACAATGACCTCACGG
>NW_016158287.1:130804-144826 GCF_001687245.7 Rhagoletis zephyria | reverse complement strand
GGGAGGCGTCGCAGTTGAGGTCTGCGACCGAGCAGCGCAACACGGGCCCACGAAGTTCCTCGTCCAATCTCGANGTGTGACATACCGTGCAGATTGTAGGAACCAGGAGTTGTTGGCGCCGGCGTGTGGGTGGTGGTGCGGTTGTGTGTGTTCTGTGGTCTGTAGCAGTTGTGGTGTGGTCTATTGTGTTATGTTGTTGTGCTGTGGTGTTTGTGTGGGGCTGCTCAGGTGGACTGGGGTTAGCCGTGGAGGCTGCTCTGTTTGAGCAGCAGGGGGCCACAAAAGACGTGGTCCACTGCCGATGTGTCCGCAGTCCTGAGCAGACTCTGAGGTGACTCCACCCCTCGCAGGCATTACACTTGACTGAGGTGGAGTTGTGGTGTAATCGTCTCCGGCATACACAGCATTTGTAGGTTTCTGGCCCTGGGTTTGACCCTATGGACGGACAACTTCTGTGATACTTCGCCGACCAAAACGGGGTTAGATCGCCGAAACAACAGCCCTTGGTCGGGTAAAACCCGAGTCTTTCCGGTACGTAGAACCGGCTGTCGTGGGAATGACGTATTTGTTTTCGTACGCCCCACTGTAATTTACAATGATTTTTATTTTTCGAGTTTAACCAATAAAAATTAAAAATAATAATTAATATTTGAGTTTTAATTTTTCACTCAAAAGTAATTATTGTTACTAGATTTTTATTTTTTTCGATCAAAATGATTTTTTTATGATTTTTATCATTTCGCTCAAAGATAATAATTATTATTGAGTTTTATTTTTTCACTTAAGAATAAGTATCATTCAAAAAATCAAAAGCTATACCAGCGCGATTTCCGCCTTATCCTTTTCAGAGGTAGCGACACCTTAATAAAGGAATAAGCCTCAAAATTTTTAGGTCAAAATTTCCGTAAGTTGCGTCTGTATAGCCTTTTAAATTCAATGAATAATCATTATTTTCAAGTGGAAAAATAAAACTCAATAATATTTATTATCTCTGAGCGAAAAAATAAAAATCATAAAATAATCATTATTTGTGTTCGAAAAAATAAAAATCAAATAATAATTATTTCCGCTGAGTAAAAAAATAAAAATCAATAATAATTATTATTTTAGAGCGAAAAAAATTAAACTCATAAAATAATGATTAAATGCTGATTTAAATTATTTTACTCATAATGATAACAGGCATTGCAGAAGAAGAATAATAAATTTCACTATCTTGTATTTGTGTAAAGTAGTTGTTAGACGTGGCAAGTGCAAGTAGTTTTGAAGTCTGTCAAACTCAAGATTTTGGAAAAGTGATTGCGTGTAAAGTGATTTTCGAGAACAGTTTTAAATTTCCGAAAAGCAAACATTCTGAAACTACTCGTATCTCTTTACACGGCTATTGCAGAAAATTTTCAATTATGTTACTAGACATTTTGATGCCAACAAGGAAATAGTATGGACTCAAAATGTTACTAAAAAATTAAAAACATACTCTTCTAAAAATAGAACAAATAATTGGACCTAAGTCGCTCAAATATGTCTGATGAGATATACAGGCCTATTCTGCTTGTAACCGAACATTTTGTAACAAGCTAATTTTGTTACCAACAATTGTCACCACTTCTTGTAACCGCAATTCTACTTACCTTGGTAACGTTTTAATTTATTCAGCAATTCAGCTATGGAGTTTCGTTGAAATTCGGGTGTTGCATATTTCACGGGGCAATATTTTGTTACCTGCTCATGAGATGGTAACAAAATTTACCGGTTACAAGAGTGTGGAGAATACGAAAAGTGTTTAAAAATTGACAGTAACTTTACTAACCGGTAACAAAATTTTTATTACCAACGCAGAATAGGCCTGATAATGTCATACGATATACACTGAAGAGCAAAACTGGAAAAAAAAACGGAAAGTTAGGTCAGTGGTAATGTACTCTTTCAATTTAATGGATTGATGGCAATTCAAAACTGTATTTCGCCTTACCGATGTTTAACTTAACATTTGACAATAAAAATTTTAAGATTTGCTTATGGAAATAAGTTGAAAATGACCAAGTAAAAATTAATTGCATTATTCCAGTTTTGCACCCTCTTAGTAATCGCTGAATTTTATAATTCCAGGAAGAGTTCTCGCTCTTTTTCTGACAAATTTTAATCTTGCTTTGTGTTCCTTAATCAAAAAACTAAAACTTTTTCCACCAACGTCTGAAAGTCCGTGGTATATTAAAAATCGATGGTGACAAGGAAAATGACAATAAATCAGTGCTTTCAACGATTTGGGCAATTTCTGTAGATATTTTTCGCATTATTTTTAAATTGTAACAGGACTATGATCCGAAACATTTTTCGAAACTGGGACTAAAATTAAAAAATTCAAGTTGGTTATAGCCAATTTATTAAAAGTCAAGCAAATGGTAAACTTTTCTATCCCATGCAAAACTGGAATAATCAGTAGTTGTTACGTTTTCTAGCAATTTTCTTTATCCGCTTGTTTTAATTGTTCTTTTTACGGTCTTCTGATGAAATAAATCTGAAATCCGAAATTAGATTACCAAAAAAGTTTTGAAATGTTGCGAATATAGCATAGCGCGAGAAAGTTCACATTCTGTATTATTGTTCAACCTGAACAGGGTACATACGTTGCTTAATGCTATTACTGAATGACTTATTTTGGAATGTATTTCCATCATCCCTCGTCAAGTTTGGTTTGGAGACAAACCAGTTTCGGCGTTTTGCCATCTTCAGTGTAATTTGTCGTTCTCTCGCGAACTGAAGATGGCACAACATCGAAGTTCGTTCCGACATAAATCAACCAACACCAACACCAACAAACTGTTACTGTACTTAAGAACACACACAAAATTTGATTTTGGAATTATATTCCACTGCGGCATTAGAATAAACCGTTTATGGCGCAATCGCTTGGGCGTTGTGAGTAAATCTGACGTACGGGATTCTACCGCGCGGTACCGTCCACGCCTTTTTGGATAGGCCCAAATACTAAATATTTTTAGCCTATTGTCTGTGTATTTAACGCTAGCGACCCTGTTTAAAGGAAAAATTTTGTAAAATTCGTTCATATAATGGAATTTTTATGGAAATTTATGGTATCTTACTGTTTTTTGGGTCGATGAATTCAATTTTGACGATTATTTTTATCTAAAACTTACGCTAGTTGGCGCTGTAGAATGTTTGCTATTTTTTATATTTATTTATTTATTTCGATTTATTTATACGCCAGTCAGCTCTACACATAATACACGTAAGCTTTTTAACAAATTTGAAAACGTAAATGGTTAACAATAAATATCAATTGCAAAATTATTAGTAGATGTCAAAAGAATACATGACTTCAAGCACTGTTGCCAACTTAGTGCTTTTCGCACTAAATTTAGTGCTTTTTTAAATTCAAAATGCGAAAATTTTTGAGTTTGGTGCTTGGTGCGTTTTTTGGTGCTTTTTTTAGTTAGAAGACACCAAAACTGTAAATCTGCAGCAAAAATGGAAGTTTAATTTAAAGCAATTGGAAGTTTCGTAAGCAACAATGGTACAATGACAATCATAAGCGAAAGAGCATATGTTTGTCAAAAAAATATGTGGCAGCATTTTCAATCATGCCAGAATTACACACGGTAATTTGCCATTGCCTGCAAAAACGTCCATGTTGCTAGGACCAGGAATCGATCTTTAGATCTTTAATTTGGGATGAATTTGTTATGTTTTTACGAATACTAAAAAAACGCCAGTATCTCCTAACAGTAAAATGAATAAGCACCTTCGACCGCCGAGCAAGAAACATTAATTTTTATTAATTTGAATCGGCATACCTACAATAAAGTTTTTTATGCATACAAAGTTCATTAAATCCTCCAATAAAAAATTTGGTGCTTTTTCGCGAAAAAACGCGCTTTTTCTTGGGTTTTAGTGCTTTTTCAAATTCATAACTTGGCAACATTGATTTTAGAACACTTATGAGACCAGCGTCAGAACCTTCCAAGAAATTAGCACTTGGTGCATGTCGGTTGACTAAGTGTTGAACGGTACATAGGAGATATAGTTCCGGTTAGAATTCGTAACATCTAATCGTAACATCGATCGAAGAAGTGTTGCTGGGGAATCTATTAACCCATTTACGACCTTACAAAACAAGGATAGATCCGCTATTTGCCTCCTGCTGTATAAAGTCTTGATCTTGTACCTGTGCTATATGCCACTCGTATTTACACAGCTTCCATCTTGGGACTGATACAGCAGGAACTTACTAAACTTACGTTGCACCTTTTCGACGTACTTTACTTGGAGCTCAGTACATGTGGCTAAATATTTTTTAATGATTTTTCATTGAAACATAGTATTTTTACTGTTTTTAAAACTGAGTAATACATTTTTGATATCTGCTTCATTGCAAAACTTATGTTATACCATGTTACAAATATAGTTTTACTATTTTTGCAAGAAAAAATAGCATTATAATGAGAAGAAGCGTTATGTTAAATTTGTTTTCAGATACTCAAAATAATTGTTATCTTAATATTTGGGAAGTTGTTGTTGTTGTGAGTGTTTTGGTGTAGATGTCAAAAGAATACATCTTTGTGGTGAGCACAAAGTAATCGTAATGCACAGTGGTGAAAAGAGTAAAATTTAAAGACCAAATGTGTCATACAGTGCCGGTCAAAAATCGATGAATGGCGCTTAATTTTTAATATTTACAATGTGTTTCAAGCTAAAATTTTTTTTATAAAAAAATATGGGTCATGTTTTAACAAAAACCATACAAATCACACTTTCAAACTTTATATAATCCCCAAATTTTTGTTAAAATTTTGAGCTTTTTAATCGGATTTTTTTTTTTTTTAATTTTTTGGGTATCTATGCAGCTAATGGGTTTATAAAAGTTTAGTAAAATTAGTGCGAGTTTTTAGCGGCTAAAAGATCGCATTGATTTTTAATAATTTTTTTTTTCGTTTTTTTTTCATATAAAAAGCGAAATTTAGGAAAACTGGAAAAAAGTGCGAAACGCCGTCAACAAAAAAAAAAAATTATTAAAAATCAATGCGATTTTTTAGCCGCTCAAAACTTGCACTAATTTTACTAAAATTTTATAATCCTGTTAACTGCATACCCAAAAAATTAAAAAAAAAAATTGGTTAAAAGGCTCGAATTTTAGATAAAAATTTGTGGAATTTTTCTAAATTCTATATAAAGTTTGAAATTGTGATTTACATGGTTTTTGTTAAAGCATGAACCATGTTTTTATAAAAAAATCTAAAAAAATTTTAGCTTGAAAACCATTGTAAATATTAAATACGAAACACCATTCATCAATTTTTGATCGGCACTGTATGACACATTGCATTGACACATTTGGTCTTTAAATTTCACCCTTTGACCGCCACTGTATATGTATACGAATAAAATTATAGTTTATACATATCGTCACTAGACACGAATAAAGGCGCGCTAGTGTTTCGACGGCAAAAAAGACTTATAAACAAATTTTACGAAAAAAGGCTCTTAAGAAAAACTTCGGCGAAAAAAGACGCCTAACCTAGTTGACGGCGAAAAAAGACGCGTAAGCATAGATTTATACTTGGCCAAGGACTGTCACTTGAGCACTATTCCCCAAAAACTATTAACGGAATGTACATACTATTACACCCGCAAACATAGTTGACAGCTAAAATAAGTTTACACGTCCTTCTTCTCCGTCAAATATTTTAACGCGTCTTTCTTCGCCGTCAACTATGTTAAGACGCTTTCTTCGCTGCAGTTTTTATTATGCGCCTTTTTTCGCGGTCAACTTTTGAGCTCACGCCTTTATTCGTGTCTAGTGACGATATATTATATGTATATTAAAATAAGAAACATCGATTCTGTAACAAACTTCAATAAAAAATGAAGCAATTAAATTACTTCATAAAATTTATTTTGCACTTAACCCTAGTTCATTTTAAAATAAATTAAATTGACGACAAAGAAACATATACTTGAAACGCAGTTTATTTAATATTAATACTTTTGGGACAGTTTCTGGTTAGTAGTATATTTTTTAAATGGTTTGTATTTAATTTGTTTCTTTGCTTGGAACAAGTAAATTTTAAATCCGAAAAAAATTTTCGCAAACGTATGTAGAAGGAAAAAGTGATAACATCTTAAAAGAAAATTCTTTGAGTTGAGGATACAAACTGTTATATAAATTTTTCCAGAACTCAATTATACCGCATCCATTATAAAAATGTATCTCGCTTCGTAGGGTTATTATTTCTACTTGAATTTCAAAATCATACTTGCTCACGTCACATGTAAAGGGGTTTTCAAAGAGATCAATAAAATTCTGAATTCCCTTAATGTCTTCAAATCTGTCCTCAAAATTAAAGAAAAGAGTTTCCAATAGTTTGGCATGATGATCCTCCTTTGTAGGTATCTCTGTCTCTGCAAAAATTTCGGTTCTTGAGAAATTTGAATAATCGCCCGACCGAACTTCAGAAAAAAGTAAAAATAAAATGGTTAAATGGTCATTTAAATAATTTTTATATCCGAGCGAAATGCTAAATCTAAAATAAATTCGCTATCCTGTAAAGTCTGTACTAATTTTTCTGTTCCAACCAAATTCTCAAAACGTAAAAATTCCAGTAATTCTTTCCTTAGAGCAAATAATCTATTCAGGGAATCACCACGGCTGAACCACCGGACTTCCGTGAACATTTCAAGATCATAATATCTGGCATTAGTGCTTTTTAAAAATGACGTAAATTTCCTGTGGTTAAGGGAGTGATGCCCTCCTCTTATTTTATTTATTATTTCCTCTGCAGTTTTCATGGTGGAAAGATCGCTAAAAAATTTAGAGGCAAGAGAGAGTTGATTAGTTACGCAATGAAAGGAAAGAACATTAATATCTTGCTTTTTTAGCTGACCCACAAAACCTTCTCTTTTGCCAATCATGACGTTTGCACCATCCGTACATTCCCCAGCAAATTTACGTATTTCTACTTCAGAAAGAAGTTTTTCATAAACGATGTCAAACACTAGTTTATCGGTCACGTATCCGTAAAAAGTTTCTAACAAAAACATTGAATTAAATACATCGTAATTGGAATCCACGGTTCGAATACAAATGACCAACTGGCAGAGGTCATTTATACCCGCGCTACCATCTAAACATACGCAAAAAAAATTTGCATGAATTAATTTTATTTTTAATTTCAGTTTCAATAAATGCACCTATTTCATCTGTGCGAACGAGCTAGTGCCCTAGGAGACAAAGGAATATTTTCGATAACAACATCATGCATGCAATTAAGTTCCTGCAAAACTTGTTTTAAAATTTCTTTGATCTAGATGCCATCTGGGAAAGGTCTTTCTTTTTTAAAGATATATAAAGTAATTAGGTTTGCCAACGTCATTTTTAATGAAGGTTGTGCCTTACTAATGCTTTTCCTATTTTCTTCTTCAACTTGAGAAATCCATTCCTTAAACCTTAGAAGAAAAATCTTTTTATTTTCAGTAAACAATTTATCCCTCCGCACACCTTGAAAATTATCAAAATCTCTATGAAAAATATTATAATGTCTACTAAAATTATATTCACGCGTTCCTTTAATTGATATGTGGCACAAGAGGCACTGCATATCACCAAACGCATTTGGAATCATGAAATATATTTTTTTCAATCATTTTACTCATATATCCAAGTACATATGTTTACTGTAGCATAAGTAAATTATCAGCATAGCCGCTGCCTATGTTGCTTCGTTGGTGTCAGAACAACGACTGATTTAAAGACCGTAAGATTACGCGTGTTGAGCGTACTGCTCGCACGAATAAGCTGTACCGACCTCTGCTGTGGAACCCCCTGTTTCATTTTTCTAGGTTTGCTCGATTTTCGATTTCGTATTAAAAAATATTTTTTAATTAAAAGTCTTTCCTATAAAAATGCTAATAGCAAAATGATCTTTGTATCAGGATGTAGCATATGTTTTACGATGAAACAGACATCGATTAATAATAATTATAACAGATTGGCGCTTAGACATATGTTAGTATTTGGGCGAGCTTCTCGGATTTTTTGGCGTGCGTCTTTATGTTGTGATTTTTTTATTTTTTTTTTTTGGGGTAGCTCATGGCAGAAATACATTCGGAGGCTTGCCATTGCCTGCCGAGGGGCGATCGCTATTGAGAAAAACTTTTTTTTTTATATTTTGACGTTGCGTTAAACCGGGCTTGAACCCAGGCCCTGCGGAATGGCAGCGCGCACTGCTAACCACTACACCAAAGCGGCCGCCATCAAAAACGGATTCTTCTTATTTGGCACTACAACCGTTTGTCGGTTTGGGCCGAGACCAAAAAGCTTCTCCAATTGATTCTCTCCTTTGCGAATTGGCGCTAGTTGATAATGCCGAGTGCAGACAGGTCCTTCTGCACTTGGTCCTTCCAATGCGTTCGTGGGAGCCGTGGCTTTCATCGTCCACCCATGGGTGCGGAGTCGAAAGATATTTTCACCGGAGCGTCGTCATCCATGCGCACAACATGTCCAAGCCAGCACAATCGCTGTATTTTTATGCGCCTAACTATGTCCATGCCGTTAAAAAGTTCGTACAGTTCGTCATTCCATCGTTTCCGATACCCGTCGTCCACGAAAACAGGGCCGTAGATCTTGCGTAGAATAGTTATCTCGACAGCCCCCAAAGCCTTCTTATCTTTGTTCGACATCGTCCAAGTTTCTGCGCCATATAAAAGGACGGGCATGATGAGAGATTTGTAGAGCGTGATTTTGGTTCGTCGAGAGAGGTCTCTACTTTTCAATTGCCTACCGAGACCAAAGTAGCACCTGTTGCCAAGAGTTATCCTTCGCTTGATCTCCAGGCTGACGTTGTTGGTGGTGTTTATGCTGGATCCTAGGACGTGTGCTTAGGTTTAGCTTAGGCAAAAACAGATTACACAGCGTTAAAAATAGCAAAAATACTATTTTTCAATGAAAGACCATACAAATTAGCAAAACTGGTACGACAGCGCCACCTAGCGTAAGTTTTAATTAAAAAAAAACATCAGCAAGTTAAAAAGTCTAAGTTCAGGCAGAGCGGAAAATTAGATACCCGGCGCAAGTATTAAATATAGTTTTTTCACCTTTTCGAAAACTACCACTTTACCCCTATTTCAAACATCTTAGATAAACTTATATTGTTATATGTGGGCGGTATTACCCCCACTTTCCAAGATTCCATAATAATGTTACTTTTTTTCAAGGGATTGTTGTCAGTATAAATTTTGAGTAAATTAGCGTCCTTAAATTTCGAAATATCGAAGTTTCAAGCGCATTTTCAGTACCATCCGTCCTACGCTAAAAAGAAGTACCCATACCAAGTTTCGTTAAGATATCTAAATTCTTACTCAAGTTATCGTGTGCACAGACAGCAGACAGTCACCGCTTAATCGATTTATTTTTTTCATTCTGTTCATTTGAGAACAAAGTTATAATACCCTTGTGCACAAGTGCGCTTTTGGGATTTTGTCATGGGAGGTGTAAACTTTCATTTACTTTGGTTTCATCAAACACGTACAATCTTGTCGCTCTATCCTATTATTAGATCACGTCTAAAATTAGCGCAATTCGCGTTAAAATAAATTAAATATAGATTCAATAAATTTTGTCCTTGTTACCGTTCTTGGTAAGTTTTATTATTTCATTGTTCTCTGTCAGACTAGTTGAGTACTCGGCCCACTGTCCTGGCTTTATTGAATAGCCTGCGTACCCTTTTTCTAAGTTCAGGCAGTTCCCGAGACCACCAAAAAGTTCTATTTCCAACCCTTGTTTTGATCTAGTAGGTCTCGGGACAACTGGAGTTTAACGATGCCATTAAGCATGTTGACTCTGTGCTCTGCTATTCTGTTCCTACTCTCTAGCCTAGGCAGACAAACGGTAAGCATATTGCTGAAATGCTCTTCCTCTTGGGTTAGACCTCCCTGACATCGGCCTTCACCATACATCAAATAATTCGGTGGTCAGACATAGAATGTTCCGGCGAGACTTTCATTTTTAGCTTAGGTGTAACTTCTGTAAGCCATGTTACCGTTCTCTCAACAAGCCTGATCTGAAGTAGACTTCCCAGAACGCCCAGGGGTTTGACCACCCTTTGGAGACCTTATCCATGATGACGTCCTGAAGTCTGGTAAGCTCACTCGAACTTAGTGCAACAACAGGGAAGTCGCTCGCCATCACCGCCAAGCGAATGCCTTCGAGGACATTAGCTTAGCTGAGAGTGGTAACGCGATTCTGCCCTGGACTGCTTACCCTAGCTTCCGGCCCATGATGTTGGACGGGTGCGTGCTCACGCTTGCGCGTGTGTATAGTGCGGCTAACTCGCGTCGCCTTTCTGTTTCACCCGCTTCTTCGCTTCTTCGCTGGTTCCGCTTCTCTGTTTCCCAGCAGGTGCCGGTTCTTTGCTGTGGTTTGGCTCGCTCTTGTGTGCGGTTCTCTTCTGGCTTTGTCCTCTGCGTCTGGCTTTACCCTTTCGCAGGCGAGAGCCTGGCTTCTGCTAAAGGTATCGAAGAAACCTAACCGCTCAGTGCAGTTCGATTATGGTCATCCAGTGCGCCTGGATTACCGGAAGAGCGCTCACTGCCTGAGGTTTCACCCTCCAGTGATTCCTGCGTGCTATCTGCTACTGTACTTCGCGCGGAGCCGATGATCCCGGACGACTCGATTGTTGTTGCGCCTAAAACAACCCCGCCCAGATCGGTTAGTCTCTCAATCGTTGTCGTCAAGCTCAACTAATGGGAGACCCAGAAGCCTGCAGCCCCCATAGTGTCCGTCCTTAAGGACGGAGGCGTTAGTGGGCAGGTGAAGAGATGATTCGAGTCGTGGGGTGCCTCTCCGAATGCCAGGTACTCATTGGACACATTTTCACCCAGTCTGCTCAGGTACGAGTTCAACCTGCTGCAGTGGTCAGAACGAAGTTGGGCTATTGTGGTCCGAGTCTTCCGAGGTAGACGAAGCTGTTTCTCGTCCACAGGGCATTCACAGGTCTGGGAGTCTACGTACCTTGAGACCTATTGCCTGTGAATACCGCTAAAGGCCGGTCGATATGTCGGATCCAGAGGTTGTTTTAGACTCGACTTTGTCCGTCAGTTCGTATAGATGCTTTCCTTCTGACGTGCCTTGGCGAGGGCTCCTCTGCAAGCAAGTGTCTGTTAGGGTGTCCACGTGTGTGGCTCTCTAGTAAGAATTGCTTGCAGCGCATTGTATTGTGCTCCCTAACGAGGTGTATTTGCGTCTCGTCATGTAGGTGATGTTCTGGCAACATCAGAAGACGTCCGGCCGCTGTCCGGAGTGCTGTGTTCTGAGTGGTCTGCAGCTTCATCCAATGCGTTCTACTGGGCCTCGGCGACCACACTGGTGCTGCGTAGTTTAGAACCGGTCAGCCAATTGCCTTGTATGTTGCCAGCAAAGTTTCTTTGTCTTTGCCCCAGGTGCTGCCGGCTAGCGGGTTCAGGACCTTGCTGCGGTTCTGTACCTTAGGACGATTCGGGTTGTGTGCGCAGAGAAGGAGAGTAGACTGTTGAAGGATACTATGAGATTTTTGGGTTATTCGCCGTCGGAATACGTTCATCGTCGGCGTGAATACCCAGCTGCAGTCTGACCTCCTTCGCCTAGGTGCTGAAAAGGGCAGCTGAAGATTTTTTAACGGAGACGAATAGGCTCCTTGCAGTGAATAAGCGAAAAAGCTCGGAGAGACGCCATTATAGAGCAATCGTCAGAATAAGAGACAATCGATAATCCCTCTGGTGGTTGAGGGAGCTTTAAAATATAAAAGTTAAACAGTAGGGGGGAAAGCACTCCACCCCGTGGAACCCCATGCTTGATCCTCATGGGTTTGCTCTAACTATTACTGACGAGTGTCGACCAGTCAGATAATTCGCCGACCACAGTTTGATGCCCTGTGGGGGAGAGGGGCGTCTATATCTGCTAGTAGCGTGGAGTGACTGACGGTGTCAAACGCCTTTCACAGGTCCAACGATACCAGAACTGTCCTCTCACAGGGGCGGTCATTGGTTTAGGCCACGTGTTGTCTGGGTGTTGTATGGCGTTAAGTGTTGTTGTGCTGTGCACATAACGGAAACCATGCTGATGCTTTGCTGGGGTCTGGTGGTTCGTGTAATGCAGGATTAGCAAGGACTCTAGTGTCTCCACTACCTTCCTCTTCCTCTTATTAACTCGGGATGTAACTATGTAATATTGATGCGCCTAAAAGATGCAGCGATTTCTATTCTCAAGTTACATATCTGATGACAGTACGAATGGCAATTATAATAGGGAGGTTTTAGTTTTTTAAACTATAATTTTTTCAGCATCAGAATGGATATTCCGTCCGGTCCCATGGCTTTGAATGCTTTCGCTTTCTCGGTGTCTACCTTAACTTCACCGCTGGTGAATGCAATAGGCGTACTTTTTGTGGGCAGTTTGTGCAGCCTTCTAGGCCTTGACGTTTGGCTTTGTCCGGCGGAGGATGGACCGCAGCTATTAATATTTCATGCCGGCCCCTAAAGACCGTTATCCCTCGATCTTGCTCTGTAGGCCGTTACAGTTAAATTGTAGGAGCTTCGTGTGCCCAGGGAGACTTATTATTATGTGGCGAGAGAGCGGGGCACACTGGTCCCAAATCAAGAAATTATGGAACTATGGTCAAAATTCAACGAATCGATCTGATTTTTTTTCTGTGGACAGCCTACGCAATTACAAATAACTTTTATTATTAGCAATTTTATAAAATTTGGCCTACTTTTTAAGAAAAAAATTATTTTTTATTTTTTTTTAATATGGAGAAAACCCCATTTTTAGAATTTTAAAGCGCACTTACCATGGATCCGAAATGCGGCTTATGGCACATTGTAGAGGGTGTTACTGTCCACAATTTCTCTTCAGATTACATTACATAATTAATTACATTACATAATAATAACACAATCACATAATAATACATTAACATAACATAAAATAACATAATAACTACATTACAGATTACCTATTACATAAGTCTGCGACCCTAAAAAATACAGACACTTGAAAAAATTTTAACTGCAATATTAAAATGAAAGGCATTATAGGGTTTATAATCGAGTTAATTACAGTTAATAACACAATTAACTATAAATTTAGATTATCTTCGGATCTGAATCCGATGGTGATTCATTTTACTTTGTATAGGAATATTTCTCGTTTGG
Source organism: Rhagoletis zephyria (assembly GCF_001687245.7). NCBI lineage: Eukaryota > Metazoa > Arthropoda > Insecta > Diptera > Tephritidae > Rhagoletis > Rhagoletis zephyria. Next base: position 131,620 of record NW_016158287.1, on the reverse strand, counting down.
ATTTTGACATATTTTTTAATCGCCTACACATATGCATTTTAAAATACAGGTAGTTTATATGTAAGCCGGTATATTATAAAATAAACTAAGTATAATATAAAAAAAAAATTACCAATCGAGCCTTGGTTTCACAATTTCCTCGAAAAGGCGAGCAAATGCTTTTGTTTGCTAATACCCTCTCTACCTACCCTTTGTTTATTTACTACTAAATAATAATCGCTTAGTACACGCTAAATGCATATTAAGGAAAACAGACAATACGGTGGTTTTGAAAGCGTTGCAGGTAAGATAAGTTTGCTAACTACTAGCATTCTAACGAAAAGGAAAAAATAAACCTTTCCAGATTCTCCGAAACCTTCAAAGGTATATGCAAACATTGAACGACATTCTTACTGAATGTAAAGTATCTCCACACTCTTCAATTAAGAAATAATTATTAATATTTTTATTGAGCTTTGTACCACGATTGTTTATTAGGAAAAATTGAAAAAGCAACAAAGTCTAAGCGGTAGAAGTTATAGCACTATTTCGGAGATCACCACATCTCCTCATCAGACTTCTTTTTCTAGACTTCAGCAGGGATCGAACCTGCGAATTCGATGTTCAAAGTCAGAAGCGTTAACCACTGAGCTATGTACATCCCGTAAACTCTTGTTGCTAATTCATTTTCCTTATTCAACCAACTACTATCAAGTGCAGCTGATTTGCCGCTATTTAAACTCGACAGCGTGGTTGTTGTTGTCAATTCTATACATCCATTTGCTTATTTGCTTTTTTGTATAGTTTCAGGCAGGCTCTTCCTAAACTATGTATTTG
>NW_016158287.1:87590-128645 GCF_001687245.7 Rhagoletis zephyria | reverse complement strand
AAAAAGAAGTCTGATGAGGAGATGTGGTGATCTCCGAAATAGTGCTATAACTTCTACCGCTTAGACTTTGTTGCTTTTTCAATTTTTCCTAATAAACAATCGTGGTACAAAGCTCAATAAAAATATTAAAAATAAAATGTTAACAAGCCACAATAACATTGATAAAAAGAAATAATTAAATTAGGGCCGAGATTCAAAGAATCGGTCTAATTTTTTTCTGTGGACTTTTATTATAATAATTTTTTTTTAAATATTTCCTACTTTTTAAGAAACAAAGAATAAGTCTGCGACTTGAAAAGATACAGGCACTTAATAAAAATGTTAACTGCAATAGCAAAATTAAGGGCATTAGAGAGTCTATAACCGAGTTAATTACAGCTAAGAATGCAATAAACTATAAATTTTGACTAGCTAAGCAACTAGATACGGTAGAGATTTATTTTCGATTTCACGTAGGTCGTATGAAAATTGGTCTTCTTTAAGCATTTCCGCTGCTCCTGGAAGCATCTCTTGACTTTCCACTTTACTAAATTTTGGTTTTGTGCGCGTTATATAGGGATTTGAACTTATCAAAAAGTTGTGCAGGATATCTTCGTTGGTTTGTGTTCGGCCAATCTTTCGCGAATGTCTCTCCCTAAGCGATGGAAAATCTTTATTTCGTGCTTCAGCAGTTTCTTCCGACAGCATTCCAATTTGTATAAAGGAGTAATGTTGGCAAATATCTGCACCGTGCACTAATAGCTTATGAACACTTGCAGGCATGTGATACAAGCTGACATATAGTTCCAGCGTTTCTTTGCAAAATTGTCTGTTTGAATATTTGTCCCGGAAGAAATAGCTTGCAAAATTATAGCAAATTGCTTTATTAAGCGACTGTCTACACCCGTAATCTCTGCAGACTTCTCGTAATCTCGGAAGTACCTCCTAGCTGTGTGCCGTCATTAGTTGTTTCGAGACCTTGCTTTATAATTATTAGCAATCGCGTGACAGTAAAGAATTCTCTCCGGTAAAAACTTGCTGTGTAAGAGGTGGAGGAGTTCTTTGTTGCTCTTGTAATGATGACTCACTAATTTAGGGATGCACAGCAGAGGTGCACGCAGTCGACGTCGCGGGCAAACTGCGCGCACGCGAGCGTGCTAGGCGAGGCGAAGTGAGCTGTACGGAGATGGCATCGTATACATATTAACCACTACACACTTATTTTCAAGTAAAAATGCGTGTATGTATGTGTACTTTTGCGACAACTGAGCCAGTGTGGCATCAGGCCACCAGAAAAAGCCAATTTTTCCAAAACAAAAGCGCCAAGTTTTTATAATCATATATAATATTTTTTTTGATTCAGTGAAAAGTGTATATACATATCCATTTCGTCACGTTTTTATTAATAAATTAATTTCAATACATTTATAACAACGCAAAACATATTTAATTTACCTATTCCTCACATTTTATTCAGTAAATGAATTCCATCTTAATGTAGAATATTAGTGTATAGTGTATACATACATACATATGTATGTACCTATGCATTCGGTGTGCTTAAATTAAAAAAGCATCACTAAATACCGCACCAAGCATTGAATTCCAATTATTTTGGCTTTTTGGTTTACCAAAAGCACTAAATTTAGTGCAAAATGCACGACCTTGGCAACAGTGAGCTGAGCACATCAACGCTCAAACAGTGATGCCAGTCCAAGTATTGAGTAAATGCGCTATGTATATTTTTCTTTTAAAGCAAAAGTTCTAATTGGCGAGGGGATTGATTTTTGGTTCTTACATAGAACACTGATAAGATTCACAAACTTATCTTAGGACTTAATTAAAATAATCAACATTATTTGTAGACGAATATATTTGTGTTCGTATGAAATAGTAGCTTATGTCGGGAGGCTGGCTTTAGTAAAATGTACCATTTCCTATATTATTTAAACCACAAGGAATTTTTTTATGAAACTTTATACGAATATTGACTTGCTAGCATCGCTATTAACATTACCGTCTTTTACGTTTATTTTCCAAGAGTTCTTGAACGACTCGGTGCCAGTGAGTCTTTCGCAATCGTATGCTGCGAATGGTTCATTATACTAAAGCCAGTCTTCCGACATAAGCTACTATTCGATACGAACACAGATATGTATACTTCCTAATAGGCTTGTAAAATGCTAAATACCCAGATCCCTCGCATGAGTTATTATCGGTAAAAAATTGGGTACGCTCAAATCTGGCATCGCTGCAGCAAGTACAGCGCCAGTGAAACAGTGTTGTTATTTTAAGTACAATTGTACTTTTTTCAGTACAATTAATTTTAAAATGTACAAAAGTACAATCTGCCGATTTTAAGTACAATTTCAACATCAAAAATACTTTTTGTACCAAACGCTCAAATCTCTTCTAGCACTTTGATTCTTAATCCGTTTACATTTAAGTAAATGGATATACCTACATATATATCATATTTGCTACAAAACGAAATTATGATTGTAATTTTGAATGTAAACGTGATTGTGAACAGTAGTGATGTGCGTTATGGTGATTGCGATTTCTTATCACCGGCGGGTGAAATATTCCTCATCGCTATTTATTTTGAAAAAATCTTTGGAAATGCAATTTACCTAATGGCGATCCTGCAGAAATAGAAGTATTTGAGCAATTCGGGGGTTGAAAGTAAAAAAATGTACAGTGACGAGCAAAACTGTAACATGGTTTTTAACACTTTTTGTTTCAGCCACCGCTATATTTCCAAGTCCTAACGACTTTCATACTTTTGCTGTATATTCTTGTTGGTACATCCCTACTCCCTCTCTCATAATGATTTGAAGTCAATACAAAAACAATAACAAACCCAGCAGACAAAAATGTAAATAAAGGCAGATGTTACAGTTTTGCTCTCACTCTCAGTTTTGCATTTGACAGTTATCTTTTACTTAGTTGGAAGTCAGATGACTTTTTTCTATTGTTATATTGTAATTTATTGAAGAAGTGATCACCAGTAAATAACATAGTTAATCAGGAACCATAAATGTAAATAATATGATTTACTGCGGAAAGGCGGAACCGCACGAGTGGCAAAATTTTAATGTACTTAAACTTGAAAAAATAGCTAAAGTCCCAAGAAGGAGTCTAAAAAAAGAGAATCTTGTACTTAAGGTCGGACATATTAAGCAAGTATAACTTTATAAATCAATAGACAGCGAGGCGAAGAATTGCCAAATTGAGCGCAAAGGCATCATAAAGAAGAAAAAAGCTAAATTTGATCATAATACATGTGCAGAGTGTGGCAGCATTTCGCAGCATCGCACGAAAACCGAACCGTTGCCTATTGGGATATGTTAGGCCGTTCAGAATGCAACAAAAAACATATTTCTTAAGTTTCAAGTTGAATGGTTATTTGGTCTGACAAGACTAAATTAATCGCTTTCAATCAGATGGCCGGGCATGGTATTGGATCAAAGACCCAAATTAAGCCTAAGCGCATCATGTACGTGCAAACAGTGAATCACAGTGGTAGGATCTTAATTGTTTGGGGTTGTATTTCAAAAATATTGTTGGTCCGTTAGTACGCATTATGCGTAAGCAACAGTATCTGTTCATATTTCACAAAATTTGCAAGATGTAGTCGAAAAATTAGAGTTTCTGCTGAAAAATCACCCAAAACATACTGCATATGTTGCAAAGACTGGATACAAAAGCAAAAAATTTGCTATTTTGAAATGACCTCCACAAACCGGCGGACATGAAGTCTCATCACTTTTTGTTTCAGCCACCGCTATATTTCCAAGTTCTAACGACTTTCATACTTTTGCTGTATATTCTTGTTGGTACATCCCTACTCCCTCTCTCATAATGATTTGAAGTCAATACAACAACAATAAAAAAAACCAGCAGACAAAAATGTAAATTAAGGCAGATGTTACAGTGGTGCACTCACTCTCAGTTTTGCATTTGACAGTTATCTTTTACTTAGTTGGAAGTCAGATGACTTTTTTCTATATTGTAATTTATTGAAGAAGTGATCACCAGTAAATAACATAGTTAATCAGGAACCATAAATGTAAATAATAGATTTACTGCGGAAAGGCGGAACCGCACGAAAAGTGGCAAAATTTTTGGAATTTGCTACTTAAATCAATAGACAGCGAGGCGAAGAATTGCCAAATTGAGCGCAAAGGCATCATAAAGAAGAAAAAAGCTAATTTGATCATAATACATGTGAGAGTGTGGCAGCATTTTGCAGCATCGCACGAAAACCGAACCGTTGCCTATTGGGATATGTTAGGCCGTTCAGAATGCAATAAAAAACATATTTTTAAGTTTCAGTTGAAGGTTATTTGGTCTGAGAAGACTAAATTAATCGCTTTCAATCAGATGGCCGGGCATGGTATTGGATCAAAGACCCAAATTAAGCCTAAGCGCATCATGTACTGCAAACTGTGAATCACAGTGGTAGGATCTTAATTGTTTGGGGTTGTATTTCAAAAATTTTGTTGGTCCGTTAGTACGCATTATGCGTAAGGAACAGTATCTGTTCATATTTCAGCAAAATTTGCAAGATGTAGTCGAAAAATTAGAGTTTCTGCTGAAAAATCACCCAAAACATACTGCATATGTTCGCAAAGACTGGATACAAAACAAAAAATTTGCTAATTTGAAATGACCTCCACAAACGGCGGACATGAGTCTCATCGAGAATTTGCGAAATCAACTAAAAGCACAGCTAATAAGTATCAGAGACCGTAAAATCGAGTACATGAGCTGTGAAAGCAAACTAAGGATATACCTCCAGAATTTTTACAAAGATACAAATAAGGTATGCCAAATCACATCCAGGAACTGAAACAGGCAAAAGAGTACTGAACATTGTGTTAGTAGTTCTTTTTTTTCGCGAAAGTTGTTAAAAAGCTCTTAAAAATGTGTGAGTGTAAAACTGTAACATCTGCCTTAATTTACATTTTTGTCGGCTGTTTTTTTATTGTTGTTGTACTGACTTCAAATCATTATGAGAGAGGGAGTAGGGATGTACCAACAAGAATATACAGCAAAAGTATGAAAGTCGTTAGAACTTGGAAATATAGCGGTGGCTGAAACAAAAAGTGTTAAACCATGTTACAGTTTTGCTCGTCACTGTATGTATATCGTTAACCGTTTTAGCAATTTGTACCAAACTCGGTATGGTTATTGTGCTTGCCACATAAAAGCAAACCGTTGAAAATTATTGAAATCGTACTAAAATTACGGCCGCTTTTCATATTTTAGAAATGTTTGAAATTTCAATATTTCGAAATTTAAGGATGCTAGTTTACTTAATATTTATACACCCGCTTATCATGTAGCGGTAGCTTTCGGAAAGGTGGAAAACATATATTTAATACTTGCGCCGGGTATTTAATGTTCGGCTCCGCCCGAACTTAGACTTTCTTACTTGTTTTAAATAATTTTAATTATTTTTTTATGAAATTGNTTTTTTTTATAAAATTGTAGCTCATTATCAAACAAAAACCTTGCAAATAAATCGAAACTTGAAAGAATGAAAAAAATCAACAAAGTTTCATCAAATTTTCACAGTTTTTGTTCAGAGTTTGTAGACATGTTTTGGGTTAACAACTTTGTAGCCCATTCATTCTAGTATAATAAGGTGCAAGTTTGAAGTGTCTAGAAAATACCATTGATTCTAGTATAATAAGGTGCAAGTTTGAAGTGTCTAGAAAATACCATTGATTTTTTGATTGTTTGATGTTTTGATTTGTTTGCGGTGTTGCACACTTTCTTCCATATATCGAACGTTCGCATTTTATGTTATATGGATGAATGCGCGTGTAGCGTTGTTGTTTTTTATTCCAATATTTTAAATTAAGCTTTATTTTTTAGTTTTTCCTAGACAATGATAAATGATGTACACAAATTTCAGTATGAAAAAAAGTGCAACACCTTCACCGAAAAAAGTTCTCAAAAATCTACGCGAATTGAATGTACTATCTCGATCATTTAAACATCTCGGACTCGCCCACCACTAAAAATGATTATTTAAATCTAAAGTATATATTAAATGATATTTAATATTTGCTTTAGAGATGAAATTTCGACAAATTTGTTTAAGCAAAAATGTTAAGCGCATATGCAGAATGTGGAAGCGAGATTCTTTTGCTTGCGTTTCTATGTTTATATCATTTATCAGTTTAAGCACATACGATTAAATGTAAAAAAAAAAATATTTTTAATTGCGGATCCGAAAGAAATATTTATTAGTTGCATTGAGTTACGAAAAAATAGTGCCGAAAATCAATCGATTGTGCTGAAGGTGCCGGCTGCTTCCGAAAGGGCCGAAAATGGCACAATGCACACTCATTTTCCATCACTGTCACACATACAATCTCACTATTCTGTTGACTTCGTTTTCCCCTTCCGATAACTTTTTGCTTCCGCGCTTGCCCAGCACCGCTGTGCAAAGCTTTGCACGCGCATCCCTACACTAATTGATCAAATTTGTATATGTGTCAGTGGGTCCTCCTCCAAGGACTCTCTTTTCTTTTTGGTCTCTTATATTCCCCCAAATAGTAATGATTATCGTTATTGTGCGCACGCTGATAACATAAGTTCTTAAGTCCTGAATAAATTAGGTAATAATCATTTATGCATTTTAGGTGACTTCAATTTATCCAATATTTCATGGTCTGCTTCATTTTCTAATTTTAGCCTCACACCAACTAATGTTACAGCATATTATGAATCATATTTGCTTGATAGTTTATTAAGTTTCAATTTAGTGCAAATTAATAATTTTGTTAATAAATTAGATCGTATTCTTGATCTTATCTTTATTAGCGATAATATTAACTGTAAAATCGAGAAATGTTACTTTCCTATCTCTCGTTGTGATAAGCATCATGTTCCTTTAGTTCTCAATTTTGAGTTTTATAATTTTTTTACTTTACCTTCTGCAGAAGTACTCAGCTTTAACTATTCTGCTTGTAATTTTTCAAAATTAAATAGCTTACTATCTGATATTGATTAGGAATGTGTTTTGGCTAGCTCCGATGTGTCTAATTGTTTTACTACTTTTAAAACTATCGTGCAACAGTTTTGTGTAAGTAATATGCCAGTTATTAAGAAAAGGAGTTATAAGCTACCTTGGTATAATTTCGAATTAAAAAGGTTAAAGAATCTAAAGAATAAATTCTTTAAAAGTTCCAGAAAACGGGAAACCAGACCTTCTTTTCTCATTATCAAAAAACATCTAAAGAAATTTAATTGTTTAGATAAATTCCTTTATAGAAATTACATACTTAGTGTTGAATCAAATATAAAATCTAACCCGAAGACTTTTAGGTAGTTTATTAAGTCGAAGTTTCTTTCATGACAAATTTATCGATGTCCAGTTCATGTGGCATGTCTGTTTGCGGAATTCTTCAGCTCTAACTTTAGTTCTGATGACTGCGCTTCCAACCAGATTCGCATTTTGCGGCGAGTTGTTCTCTTAATTTTAGGTCTTTAAGTTTGTCGTCTAATGACGTTGCGAGTGGCATTTCCAAACTGAAACCGTCTGTCCCTCTTTAATTTTCCCATTGAAACTGATTTTTAATAAATCACTAGCTTCTTGGGTATTTATTGATGATTGGAAGATTACTTCTTTTGACCCTCTTTTTAAGAGTGAGAATAAAAGTGACGTATGTAATTATCGGGCAATATCAAAGTCATCTTTGGTGTCCAAACTCTTTGAAAGTATAGTAGTAGAAAGAATGTATTTTGCAACTAAGGGCTTAATTTCACCCAATCAGCATGGCTTTGTTTCTAGTCGGTCAACACTCTCTAATCTAGCTGTTTTTACTGAGTACTGCATTGCATCTTTTTCAAGTGGATATCAAGTTGATTGTGTTTACACAGATTTCTCGAAGGCTTTCGATAAAGTTCCACACTCGATATTAGTTAGCAAGTTAGCATGTTTGGGTTTTCATTCCGACTTTTTGCGTTGGATTAAATCTTACTTAAGTAACAGACGTTGTGTTGTCACCATAGATGGAACAACTTCAGAACCTTTTATAGCCTCCTCTGGGGTTCCTCAGGGGAGTATATTAAGTCCATTGCTTTTTGTTTTATTCATAAACGATGTAAGTACTTGCTTGACTTTAGCAAATTTTTTGCTATATGCAGATAATTTAAAATTATTTTCGTTCATAAAGAGCTCATCTGGTGCGACAAAGTTTCAAGCGGAAATTGATAATGGGCATCGTTGGTGCACTAAATGTTGTCTTTCTTTGAATGTTAAAAAAGGTTTCAAAGTCACCTATGCAAAAATTTGCAATATCGTGGATACGTCTTATAATATTTCTACTACAATATTAAATTCTGTTAACGAGATGAGATCAAAGATCTTGACGTAATATTTTTTTTTAAATTTTTCTTTTAATAGCCATATTTGTCATATTGTTGCAAAAGCTTACGCAATGCTTAGATTTGTGAGGCGAAATAGCAAGAATTTTTCTGACCCATATACCCTCAAATTGTTGTTTACGTCTTTTGTTCGCTCCAATTTAGAATATGCAGCAATTATTTGGAGGCCTTGCCATAAAAACATGATGAATCGAACGTGCTCAAAAAGTCTTCCTAAAGTTCGCTTCGCGCAACTTAAATTTTTCCGAACCGTTACCATCTTATAGTTATCGCTTACTATTAATAAATCTTAAGTCTTTGGAGATAAGAAGATCTGTTCTCTCTTTGTCTTTTACGTTTAATATTATTTTTGGTGCTACGGACTGCCCCATTCCTTTAGAGAAAATTAATTTCAACATTCCTCGGTGTAGCTTACGATGATTTTATGGGGATAATCACAAAACAGAATATGCACGTAATGCCCCTATTGCACGCGCAATTAATGAATTTAAAATGATCTCTAAAAATGTAATTATTGATTTTTCTTGCTCGATAAATGTTTTAAAAATCTGTTGAACGCAATTTTATAAATTTTATTTCTTTAATTATCAATTGAGTTGAATTTTGTTAACTAGTCTGTAAGGAACTTTTGTATGTTCATAGACTCAATAAATAAATAAAAATAAAAAATAAAAATACACTCCATGCATCTTATCCACATGTGAAGTGAAGATAAGCCATATTTGTATATGGCAACATTCACTGGCTTATTATAAACAAGATCAAAATTGTTCGTGTTCTTAGGCGTGGTAAGCCTGCTGAAGCATGAAAGAAGGATTTTCGGGAAAGACATTCGCGAAAGATTGGCCGAATACAAACCAACGAAGATATCCTGCACAACTTTTTGATAAGTTCAGACCCCTATATAACGCGCATAACACCAAAACTTAGTAAAGTGAAAAGTCAAGAGATGTTTCCAGAAGCAGTGGAAATGCTCAAAGAAGACCAATTTCCATACGACTTACGTGAAATCGAAATGCATCCAGTTGCATAGCTAGTATAAATTTATAGTTTATTGCATTCTTAGTTGTAATTAACTCGGTTATAGACTCTCTAATGCCTTTAATTTTGCTATTGCAGTAAAAATTTTTATTAAGTGCCTGTATCTTTTCAAGTCGCATACTTATTTTTTGTTTCTTAAAAAGTAGGCCATATTTAAAAAAAAATCTTATAATAAAAGTCCACAGAAAAAAAATCAGACCGATTCTTTGAATCTCGGCCTTAATTTAATAATTTCTTGATTTGGAACAAGTGTGGCGATATTTTATATTCTGTAAGAATGTTGTTCAATGTTTGCATATACGTTTCAAGGTTCCAAAGAATCCGGAAAGGTTCATTTTTTCCTTTTCGTTAAAGCTTAATTCGGAATTATCTCGGGAATTAACTGCAGTTGATCCTGATTAATTACTGATTTTTACCTACCTGCGAATCCATGCAACAATTAATAAAAAAAAAGAGATAATTTCTACCTGAGGATGTACACACAGAACTGAAACTACTGGTTGAACGAAAGAATATAATCCGCTGACACGTACCTAACTATGAGCCAACGACGATTTAACACGGCTATAAATAATGACAGACAAACAGAAACTATTCAGAACGAAAAATGACACTGAAGATGGCACAACGCCGAAACCGGTTTGTCTCCAAACCAAATTTGACAAGGGATGACGGAAAATCGTTCCACATTACATCACACTCCTACCCTGTCGGAAACACCAACAACGAAAATGAGAATATTATTGTCAGTCAGTCTTATCACTCAAGGACAATTACGCTTTTGACAACATACCAAAGAAGACAATTGAAAATACACAACACCAACGCAAACATCTGGTTCAATAAACAATTTGTAACACTAAATGTTACGCCGAAATTCGCAAGAATCAATCCAAAATCGAGCACAGAGCAAAGGCGAAAAATCTTGAAATGAGCAGAAAACAGCTTCCTTCGACATGAAATTAAGAACCTGTATGCCAAAAAAGAACGCACAAATTAGGAGCTACTTTCCATTCATTTAGAACTTGCGGAACTGCTTCCTGTCAGCATGCTCCTGGAGATATTAGATGAAATAAAGGAGAATATCAGTAAATCTATGGGACAAAAATACAATAAATTAAACAAAAAACTCGATGACCTCAATAGAAAGCAAAACATCACAAAGAACATACAACACAGCGAAATGCCTTTCCATTCCAGATTCGTAAATTTGACTAAGGTTCCCATTAGCAAACAAGAGACAGAAATATTGGAAAAAGGTCTGAAAGACAACATAGAAAATTATGATAAAAATAAAGAGGTAGAGCACACTATTGTAGACGCGGAAATGGCCATATCATTACTACCAAGCGAGGATCAAGATCATGCAAGACACATATGTAGACGTATAATTGAAAAAAGCATAAAATCCATGGAGAAGAAAAAACTAAGCGACGAAAATAAAACTGTCAAAGGGCTAAAGAAAAAACTCAAAACGAATAGAGTAATCAACAAAAGCAGACAAGGGGAACAATGTACGAAAAAGAATATAAAGAAAAGACAGAGTAACTAATCAAAGAGACAAATTGTCGGATGATGAGAAAGGACCCAACCGATGACTACCAAGTGGCAGTAAAACACGCAATAAAACAGGCAAAAACAATAATAACTCCAAGGAAAGCATATACAATGACATTAATGATTCCTTCGGCTCCTTCAATGATCGCACTCCCAAAAATACACAAGCCAGGAAATCCGATGAGACCAATTATCAACCACAAATCTGCACCAGGAAACAAACTATCGAAATATCTAAAATCGTTGCTGAAAGAAAAACTGGAACTGCCCAATAAATAGACAATTACGAACACAGCCGAGTTAATTGAAAGGATGAAATAGCTAGAAATACCCAAAGATGCGAAATCTGTATCATTTGATGTTAAGGATCTTTACCCATCAATACCAGCGGCAGAAATAGTTACCATCTTGACTAAAACTTTGAAAGAAAAGACAGACAAGAACGTAGCAACGGAAATCGTGAACACATTGAGGGTAACACTAGACCAAAACTACTTCAAGTTGAATAACAAAATATATAGACAAACTAACAGGCTAGTGATGGATAATCCCACATCTGCAATTTTAATGGAAGTGTTCATGCAACATTTAGAGGAAAGGTATATGACGGAGCTGACAACAAGCCTGGGAGTAAAGTTCTACGCAAGATATGTCGATGGCATCATATGCCTTGTAACGGGAGACAAGGAAGAACAAATTCTAGGCTATCTCAACGACCAACACACGAATATAAATTTCACTATGGATAAGGAAAGCGAAGGCAAAATAAAATATTTGGACATAACAATTAAAATAAATAAGGTTACCAACAAATGCGAATTCGGGATATATAGAAAGCCCACGGTCACAGACACGATAATACACAACTTCAAACCACCCTCAACAGCACAAAAATGCAGCCTTTAGACATCTAATAACCAGGCTTGAACGAGCCCCATTGGAAAAAGAAGCTTACAGCAAAGAACTTAATACGATATACGCGAGCGCGGAAAATAACGGGTACAGAAAGGGCCTAGTAAACAAGATAAGAAGAGAAACAAAAACTAATAAATCAAATAAGAAGGAAAATAATGAAAAGGCTTGGGCAGTATTGACTTATACGGGCAAAACGTCATATAAATTGGCTAAGGTATTCCAAAAGTATAACATTAATACAGCATTTAGAACGAAGGACAATGTGGGGAGGATACTACGAAATAGTGCAAACGAGGAAGACCCACTAGACAAGCAAGGTGTATATAAGTGGACTTGCGAATGTCAACATAGTTACTTAGGACAAACAGGGCGCAAGATGNCATTGAGGGTAACACTAGACCAAAACTACTTCAAGTTGAATAACAAAATATATAGACAAACTAACAGGCTAGTGATGGATAATCCCACATCTGCAATTTTAATGGAAGTGTTCATGCAACATTTAGAGGAAAGGTATATGACGGAGCTGACAACAAGCCTGGGAGTAAAGTTCTACGCAAGATATGTCGATGGCATCATATGCCTTGTAACGGGAGACAAGGAAGAACAAATTCTAGGCTATCTCAACGACCAACACACGAATATAAATTTCACTATGGATAAGGAAAACGAAGGCAAAATAAACTATTTGGACATAACAATTAAAATAAATAAGGTTACCAACAAATGCGAATTCGGGATATATAGAAAGCCCACGGCCACAGACACGATAATACACAATACTTCAAACCACCCTCAACAGCACAAAAATGCAGCCTTTAGACATCTAATAACCAGGCTTAAACGAACCCCATTGGAAAAAGAAGCTTACAGCAAAGAACTTAATACGATATACGCGAGCGCGGAAAATAACGGGTACAGAAAGGGCCTAGTAAACAAGATAAGAAGAGAAACAAAAACTAATAAATCAAATAAGAAGGAAAATAATGAAAAGGCTTGGGCAGTATTGACTTATACGGGCAAAACGTCATATAAATTGGCTAAGGTATTCCAAAAGTATAACATTAATACAGCATTTAGAACGAAGGACAATGTGGGGAGGATACTACGAAATAGTGCAAACGAGGAAGACCCACTAGACAAGCAAGGTGTATATAAGTGGACTTGCGAATGTCAACATAGTTACTTAGGACAAACAGGGCGCAAGATGAAAACAAGATATCGTGAACATATAAGGGACTACAACAAAAAAATGCTAAAACCTTCTACCACCCCGGAATCGAACTTCGCAAACCATATGGCAGAATTCATTGTACGCCAATGAAAATAGGAAAGACAGCCAAAGTTCTCCATGTACAGCACAAAGGACAACGCCTAAACGTATTAGAGAATATGAAGATATACAAACAAAAGACGTTCGTCAGAAAAATCATAAATGAGCAAATAAACACCGCATCTGATATATTATTCCAACCACTCAGGCTACTATACGCAAAACAAAACAGAAACCCTGCAACTAGTATAAACAATGAAATGCAGGTCCAAACTACAGAAACAACAGAACAAAGAGAAAGAAAATAACTGATTTTTACCTACCTGCGAATCCATGCAACAATTAATCAAAAAAAGAGCTAATTTCTACCTGAGGATGTACACACAGAACTTAAACTACTGGTTGAACGAAAGAATATAATCCGCTGAGACGTACCTAACTATGAACCAACGACGATTAAACACGGCTATAAATAGTGACAGACAAACAGAAACTATTCAGAACGAAAAATGACACTGAAGATGGCACAACGCCGAAACCAGTTTGTCTCCAAACCAAATTTGACAAGGGATGACGGAAAATCGTTCCACATTACATTAATTCCCAAACTTAACTCGGAGCAAGCGAGTATTCGATGACAACTCTGACGAAAACTCAGAAAGCGAAGAACACAGAGAAAGTACAAAACTAGCATATGGACATATACCTTTTCATCGGTAATGCAGTCACCATACTAATTCGGATAGGAATCCAATTAAAATTGAATAAGAACTTATTTGAATTAATACGGTGACTGAGCAAACAAAGCAGCTAACTACTTCATCCGCGGTAGCCGAGTGGTGGGGACTGCGTACTACAAGCCTGCAGGTCCCAGGTTCGATCCTCGGTTGCAGCGATTGCCAAACAAAATTTAGTTTTTACTGTTACCTTAAATAATTTTTTAATTATATTTGATTTATATACTAAATTTTGCTTTATTTTACTTTCGTTAGTTTTATTTCATTAAGTTTTTTTATTATTAGTTTAATTTTACTAAAAAAGTCAAAAACAACTAATTAAAAATAACTTAAAAAAAAATATAGAAGTTATAATTGATAGAATTAAATAAAAATTAAATGAATATTCTACTGGCCGTGGGATTCGAACCTACGAGCTCGCGGCTCGTAAATCCGTATTACTGCCATCTGTGAATGCACAATTTTGATCAGATCAATTGCGGCGTTAATCGGGATCAACGTTGCCGTCTGTCTATGCTTTTAGAATGCTAGTAGTTAGCAAACTTATCCTAGCTGCAACGCCTTCAAAACCACTGTATTGTCTGTTTTCCTTAATATGCCTTTAGCCTAAGCGATTATTAGTGGTAAATAAACAAATGGTAGTTAGAGAGCTTTTACAAGATCTCAACATACTCCTAGAACGTCAGGCAAAAAGGGTATATGCACACAAAAGCATTTGTTTTCCTTTTCAAGCAAATTGTGAAACCAAGGCTCGATAGGGAATTTTTTTTATTCTGTGTAACTATTTGAAGGTCATAGAATATATTATACTTAGTTTGTTTTATGATATACCGACTTACATATAAAGTACCTGTATTTTAAAATGCATATGTGTCGGACGGAAGAAACTTAGGCGGTTAAAAAAAAGTCCAAATCTCCACGAGAAATATTCGTGTACAAAGTATAGTTATTATATAGTATAGTTTATAATGGTGTTATTAACTGCAATTAACTCGGTTATAAATCCTATAATGCCCTAACTCTCAAACCGCTAAATTTTTAATAATGAAAAATTAATAGTAAATAATTTTTTTTTGGCAAAATTATAGCAAATTCCAAAGTAAAATTAAATTTTTTCGTTTACTTGTTACACTAAAAAAAAGAAAGGATGCCTCAGGGCACTCATATCGGTTAAAGCCAAAAATTAAAGACTGGTATAAACGGAATTCATGAATGTGTTTTTTATTGAACAATGTAAAATAATTTAGATGGTAAAGCAAAAAATACTTATTATTTATGATGGTAATCATAAAAACAGTTTTTGCTGCTTGAACAGCAAAGGTGGATATCACACTTTTGACAAATACACTGCGTTTGAGAAGTTTTGCATAATTTACATTTTCTCTTGCCGCCATCTTTGCTCAGCCAAATCGTACGTCGTCAACTGGAGTTTCGCTTTCAGGCCAATACAGGAAGTTCCTGGCTTCGAGGTTGATGGTAGTGATGTAGATGGACAAGACGTTGGTTTGTTGGTACAATATAAAATAATTCGTTGCTGCCATGTCAATAAAGTGATAAAATAATCTGGTCATTGCGTCTCGTGTTTTAGCGCGAATATGATAGCGACCCATTAACCCATCCAACTTATCGACACCGCCCATATGGCTATTGTAATCGTCAATTATTGGGGGACAGTCGACTTCAACATATTTTTTGCATTTGCGATCATATCGTGTTGCCTTTTTTGCTTGTAAATTAGGATTTCCTCGTGTAAACGGTTCTATATCAACAAGTTGATGCAAATCGAACTGACTTATTGTCTTTCCACAAAACAGTGCTGATCTCTATTCCATAGGCTATGCCCACAAATTCTGCCGAGAAGCCTCTTGGCTTGTCCTTTATAATATTGTTATTGTTATTTTATATATTATTGGGAGCTTGCAGTTGGCAATTCGATTTACCCGGATGGTTCCTAAGCTGTAAATGCCATTAAATATGCCAAGAGATATTATAGTATCGTACCTTTTCAACAAAATTGTTTCAAATCACAAAATTTTTATTTTGGTCAATGTTTTTGACAATAAACAAAGAAATCAATGCAAAAGAATATTGTGTCAACGAAAACACTTCTCACACGCGACTGGCCATAAAAGCAAAACGAAGCTTTTGCGAGCATTCAAAACTTCTAAGCAAAGAATGCCAAATTTCTGATGAAACGAATGGCAGTTATTTTAAACAAAAAATATATGCCCCTGTAGGGAAAGTAATGGGTGCCCTGAGGCACTCTTACCGGTTAGAGGCTGTATTTTTTAGGGTCGCAGACTTATGTAATAGGTGTCTATAGAGAAATTGTGGACATTAACACCCTCTACAATGTGCCATAAGCCGCATTTCGGATCCGTGGTAAGTGCGCTTTAAAATTCTAAAAATGGGTTTTTCTCCATATAAAAAAAAAATAATAATAATTTTTTTCTTAAAAAGTAGGTTATATTTTACAAAATTGCTATTAATGAAAGTTATTTATAATTTCGGAGGCTATCCACAGAAAAAATTTCACATCGTTTCGTTGAATTTTGGCCCTAATTCCATAATTTCTTGATTTGGGACTTGCGACCGAGTAGCGCAGCACTGGCTCTCGACGTTCCTCGTCCAATCTCGCGTGGTGCGAAGACCTGAACATGCCCTAAAGTGACACCAGCTAAGGCAGGTGTTGCACTTGACTGAAATCACGTTGCGAAATATCCTGGTCTGACACTCCGTGCAGATTGTTGGAGCAACCTGGGGATGTTGGCGGCGGCGGTAGTGGTACGGTTATGTCTGTTGTGTGGTCTGTTGTGGTTACGTTGTGGTCTATTGTGTTGTGGTGCGGTTGTTTGTGGTGAGCTGCTCAGGCGGACTTGGGTGTGCCGTGGACGCAGCTCTGTTTGAGCAGCAGGGGGCCACATATGATGTGGTCCACTGCCGGTGAGTCCTTAGGCCTGAGCAGACTCGGAGGTGACTCCACCGGTTGCAAGTATTGCGCTTGACTGAGGTGGAGTTGTGGTGTAGTCGTCTTTGGCACACGCAACATGTGTAAGTTTCTGGCCCAGGGTTTGACTTGATGGCAGCCCTGAGCAGAAGAGCACGTAGCAGATGTAGCCCCATGGACGAACAGCGCTTGGGATATTTCGCCGACCTAAACGGGGTTAGATCACCGTCACAACAGCCCTTGGTCGGGTACTCCAGTCATTCCGGTACGTAGAACCGGCTGTCGTGGGACCTGGGACGCCGGCGCGCTCAATGCATAGAGCTGCCTCTTCGCCTAGCACTCTTCGTGTAGCTGCTGCGCTGTACGTTGCCGTTTGTAGTGGCTGGTGTTACTGTTCCAGTTGCTGATGCGTTGTAGTTTTTTGCTGTTTTGTTGTTTGCTCATCTTGTTTGTAAGATCGCCTGCTCGCCGGAGCGAACTAAGCGGTCGATGTATAATAAGGGGGATCTCAAACTCCGCCGCGCCAGTGCCCTATGTCCCGGTTAGGCCACCGTTACTCCTCGATGCAGTCCAGTGTCGAGAAGGCGCCGGATTATTCCCTTCATGGCTGCAACCCGTCCACAATGTCGCGCAACGCGCAGGATTAGGAGGCAGTTCTTGGTCGCTGTTCTCCAGCAGCCCTAAGATTTAAAGAGGGAGCGCAGGAACAGACAGTGACTGCGTTAGACCAGTCCAGGGAAGGACTAATTGGTGATTCAACTAAGCTCCCGCACAAACGACATGGTGCATGCCTTAGCGGAGGTCATTGGGTGAAACCCTAGTCAGCACCCCATAGGTTACCTTTGGTACCACCATGGTGTAAAACCATCATTGGAGTTTCCTGCCACGAGCTCAGATAGATATATAGATATTGAAAGAGGTATGCACCGCGACCTGGTAGGTCCTTTGTGCCCTTCACTCATCAAAACACATCATTAGTCCCAAGAATTACAGGAAGTACAGGACAGCCTTTGGAGGTAAGGAATGTATGTGCATGTGAATGTATCTGGTCGCCTCGCTACGGCATCACACTCCAAAAGCAGGTAACAGGGTGTCTCCTCATCCGAATCGCAGAAACGACAGAGATCGGTCGACCAGATTCCCAGTCTGTGCAGATGATCTCTTAATCTGCAGTGTCCAGTGAGGATGCCTGTAAGTATTCTCTGCGATTCGTGTCACGTTGTGGGCATTAGCATCACAACCGATTATTAACGGGAGGTTGTTCTTTCGGCAGTACTCAACGAGTTCCTGTACCTCATTGGGAGAGATGTTGTTATTATCTCCCGCGAAGTATGCCGCAGCAAAGACGATGTCCTTGTTGTCTCCACCGACTCTCAGCGTCGCCTGTACCGCTACCATATCTTGTGTTAAGAACTGTGTAATGCAAATATAGTCAATGTCGTTTCTTAGAGGTCTTATATTACCTTATTGTTGCTGTGGTTTAGGCCCCTTACCTGGCCTTTGTAGGTCCACGGCTCATGTATCAGTAGGATGCCCAGGTCTTCCGTGGCAAACCTGCTAGCGATGACTACGAAGCAGCCCCCACATGGTGCAGGTTGACCTGGGCTACTGCCAGGCGCCGTGGTTCATCTCTTTGGCTCGTCTAAGTCGGACAGCCTAAGATCGCTCTCACTCTTATCGAGCTCTAGTCTCCTAATGCCAAGCCCTTCTAATAGCTCCTGCGTGGAGGGGACGCACTCCGCTGTACTTGCATTTTCCGTTACAGGTGAGGTAGCGGGAGCTGGTGACTGCGTAGGTAGTTGTGGCTGTGATAATTTTTGAGGCTGTGGTTGTGGCTGTGGGTGGCATGTTGGGTAGGCTCCGATGGCGGGTGCGGAATTGAGTAAGGTTCAGACGGTGTTGGGGCAGGGTCAGCGTGAGCCTGTATTGCCTGGGACTCTTCCACCCTATCGCCCATTGATTTTGTTTCCTGAGCCTCTTCGGGCTCTGAGGGCGCTATTACCGGCTGACTACGGTCGCCATGGCCTAATAGTGACGAAACTAAGTCTATAATTAATATTGAAGCCTACCCTTTCGATGCTGCAATACGATTCCTCGTCTATGCGAAAGTTCAGTCGTAGGCCAGTGTCTTCAATGACGCTCGGGATCACTCTCAACGCAGAGGTGTTCTTTAACTTTGCTGGCGACGTTGACCATGACTCCCTTCAGTGCTATGTCCCACATGCACGGCAAGGCTCTTTTCCTAGTATATGGAATGATGGTTCTGGCTGCACTTGTGCTAAGCCCTAACTTGGCACATCATACCAACGGATACCATTGTCAGAAAGAAGCCGAAGGAGTTCATCCACTGAACTAAACAAAAGAAAAGCTAAACCCCTTCCTGAGGACAGCTCCCTTTATATCAAGGAACGCATAGAGCACTGTTTCACCACGTTCAAAAGCCTCTTGAATTCCGCTTGTCATTTGATACAGGGCTGTGTCCGTAGGCCTTTCAGCTCTGTATGCGTGCTGATAGGGTTAGGGGTGTTGACCTCAGAATTTCAGTTCTAATATACTATTAGTATATTATCTTCTCCATTGCTTTTAATACAAACGAGGCTAAATTAATGACAAAAGGCCAAGGAATGATCTACCCGCAGACAAGCAATTAAGTTTCGCGGGTTAGGAAGTTATGTTACTTGTTAGTTGCTAATTGTTTGAACAATAAAATAATGATAATAATAATCATTTCACTATATTATCGTTCCAAAAACTCTCCCAATTTTAACCCGGTCCTGCGGTCTTCCTCAGATAAGCAGTGTGCTTTTCGTTCGAAGAGTCTCCACACCAAATTTGAAACGGGATGAAGGAAATCTATTCCGAAATATATCTTTTCAACCTGTACGAAGAATCAACCAATACAAACAAGTAGCATTAAATAATCATTAAATGTCGCAAACAAAATGTATTAGCAACTTCATTTTCGGTTTCGGCCCGGTTTGAAACGTTGTAATTTAATATAGTAATATATAAAAACTTACTGTAGTACGAATGTTTTTGATTTCATTGGACGAATTAAGCCATAATCATTTTAATAGTTTTTTAACACAATTAATGTACTAATATCCAAATTCATAAAAAACAAAGCAGACTTTGAATGCTTTATAAACTGAAAATTTTTATGAAAATGTCACTTTATAAAGCTTTTTAAACCTACTGTTTGTTATAAATGAAACCATTCATATATATGACGTCTGAATATAATATTCACGTGTCGGACCTATTTACTGTTATTCCTGTGATGGGCATGCATTGAGAAATGCCTGAATTTAAGTAGTTTTATCTGAAAACTATTAAAAGAATTTCTTTATACATACACACATCGAGACGTACCGCGAAAACGTTTTCTTGTTTTTTTCGTAACCCGTTCGGAAAATTTCTGTGAAATTCTAAATGTAGTCTAAGCCCGGTTCAATACAAGTGATAGACTAATTTTTAACTTCATTCAACTTATTTTGTACGCACAAATAGTGCAATTTGGCGCTTACGTTAATTTTGTTGTCACCACTAGCTCACCATTAGACAAACATTTACCAGAAAACATTGCAGTTTGCTTTGAAATCACTTTTTTTTTGTAGTACACATTACATGTATATAATCATAAACAAGTAAACAAAACTCAACAAGTAATAAAACATAAAAAGTGTCAAATAAAATTTGTTTGTAATTGGTCCATCACATAATACATACATTTATATATTTCATTTCATTTCATTTATTTACTTTGTAAGTACAGTAAAACTGGAAAAATTTCAATTACAAGATTAAACTTTAGCTAAGACAATAATATAAGTAAGTATATGAACTACATATCATTCTTGCTATATTATAACTAACACTAAGGGATAGAAGACAGACAGAAAACTTGAAAAGACAGAGGATGGGAAGTCGATAGTTAATTTTTGAGTAGATTTGCAACTGCTGTTTTGAAGCATTGAATCGAACTTACACATTTAATTGAATTTGGTAGTGAATTCCATATTCTGATAGCACTAACAAAAAATAATCTTGAGGCTATTAATGTTTGGTATTTAGGGACAACAATATTACAGGTACGAGACGATTGAACAAATTTTAATTTACGGTACAGGTATAATGGTTTGTGGTTTCTGCTCAGTTTGAATAAGAATAAAATATTGCGATAATTTAAGTAACTTTCGATGCTATAACCAAGAATATTTACAGTTAACAATGATATATGGTAAAATTTTTTCTTACAATATATAAACCTGGCAGCATTATTTAAAGCTCCTTTTAATTTATTCTTCGATTCATAATCCAGATTTCCATACACTATTTCACAATACGCGATATGGGGAACGATAAGCGACTGAACTAGCTTCAATTTTGTATTATTTGGTAGGCAATAACATGTATGCCAAAGGTTTCTTAAAATAAAGTATATTCTAGAGATACAGTGGTTGATATGATCTGTGCAAGTCAAACGAGAATCAATTTTAAAGCCCAGATTAGTCACAACATATCGAAACTTTAACTCAGTTTACCCCAATATAATTGGCGATAGACAACTCAGATCAAAAGAATGAGGTGATATAGGTATAACCTGCGTTTTGGCAGCATTTCAGCAGAGGCTATTTGTTTCGGCCCAGATCTCTATTCTCCTTAGATCTTTATTTAACCGAAACACAAGGTCTTCCCCAAGTCCAATTGGTCGCGAGTAGTAGATCTGTGTATCATCGGCATACAGGTGAATATAAGCATTTTGACAGCAGTGAACAATATCATTTACAAATATACTAAAGAGTATAGGACCCAGGATTGAGCCTTGCGGTACACCGGAATTAATTTTCCTGCGACAAGAAATTGTTTCTCCACATTGCACTTGTTGGTACCTGTTTGATAAATACGCTTCCATAAACTTAAGCGAAGTAGAGTTGAAACCAAAATAGTACTTCAATTTTGCAAGAAGAATGTCATGCTTTATGGTATCAAAGGCTTTAGAAAAACCTAATAGGACCAGGATAGTGAGTAGTTTGTCATCATAAGCAGGACGAATATCTTCCATTACCTTCAAAACCGCTGTAGAACAACTGTGACTTGACCGAAAACCAGATTGGACCTCACTCAACAAGTTATGATTATTCAAATGTAGAACTATCTGGGACGAAATAAATTTTTCAAAAACTTTGGCTAAAACAGGTAAAATGCTAATAGGCCTATAGTTTTCGGGAGAGTCACAAGACTCGCCTTTGGGAACAGGAATAATATTTGCAATCTTCCAAAGGTTTGGAAAGGAGGATGATGCTAAGGCAAAATTAAAGATATGTGTAAGTGTCGGCAGAATGTAAGGGATAATCAGCTTAAGGAAACGTAGACTGATACCATCTATACCAGTAGCATTTGACTTGATAGCGAAAATATTCTTTACAACATCGTCTTGATTGGCCGTATTAAAAGAAAATTCACATGAGGGTTTGCAAACCAAATTTTTATTAAAACTGAACGATTGCGAATTCGTAAGTTCGTAAGCGCCAATGAAATAATGGTTCATCTCATCCGCACCAAGACCGCAAGGTTTTGAATCTTTATTACAGATTCCCATAGATTTCAAATTTTTCCACAATGTTCTGGAGGGTAATTTTGTATCAAGCTTATTTTCCAGATAGACTCTTTTACTGTAACGTATTTCTTTAGCTACTTTATTTCTCAAATTTTTATATGCATTCCAACGCTCAAGGATATTGCTTCCAATATTTATAGGCCTTACTTCGATCATTAATAAGATTAAGAATGTGCTTAGTGAACCACGGTCTCTTATAATTATTCACTTTTATAGTACCTAGAGAGGGAAATATTTATCATACAAGTATTTTACCAGTTTATTAAATTGATCTTAATTATCATCCAAATTCGAGAAGAACCAGCAAGAGTTCCATTCCAGTGATATACTTTCGTCATTCATTGCTATTTTATCAATACATTTAAAATCTCTGAACGTCAGGTTGGTAACTGACAATTTGTTAAATTCAATATTAAAAGATAAAAATACTAGTTCATGGTCAGAGACTCCATCTAATGAAAATTGGTCTACGTCGCTAACTTTGCTAACATCGCTTACACCAAAGCATGCAAAGCTTACACATGCTTGGCTTACAGTGAGGAGCAAAACGTGTTGCAAATTCGTTTGCGACAGTTAATCCACAATTGGTAAAGTTTTTTAGTAATTGCCTGCATTTAACATTATCCAGGAGAAGATCGACATTAAAATCACCACAGACGAGGACATTTACATAGCTGAAGGACAGTTCAGATATTTTTTTTTTAAATAGTGGTAAAGTCATTACACCTATGGGGATTATAGACACATATTACAAGACACTTTTGAACATTATCACTAAACTCCACAAAAAGACTTTCAATTGTTTCAGGGCAGACAGATTTATGAACGACTTTACATTTAAGACTGGATTTGAAATAAATGGCAATGCCACCCCCTCTATGAACAGTGGACCTATCATTCCTTAGCAGAGAAAAATCACAAAGAGCATAAGCAGAGTTAGCAATACAAGGTTTGAACCATGTCTCAGTTACACAGGCCACATCAATATTTATTTCCCGTAACAAAAAGTTTAAATATTCAAGTTTATCAATCGATAAACTTCCAGCATTAAAGTCGCAAATATTGAACCCATTATTATATTCGCACGTAAGTTTCAGAGCTAGTCTAATATTATCACTGTTAGTGTATCTACACAAGGTACTAGTCATATGGATCACAGTTTGGGAGGCTTGCGAAACAGTCAGGTGCAAAGTACAAATAGAAGGAAAGGGAAGAAATGGGGTAGATGTGTCCTGGCTATTATAAAAATAAGTATAAAAACAAAAGTAAGTATAAAAACAAAAACAAATCGTACAAAGTTTCAATATTAACTAAAATAATAAAACATATGCTAAGTTTAAGTGGCAGCTGCTAGACGCTCGACGCTCTCACGATTAAGAACTTTTACTCCTTCACTGCCAGCCGCTTTTGTCTTCTTAGCTGAGTGGCCAGTCGCATAAGCTCACGCTTCTTTTTTGTCAAGCATTCAAGAACAAATATATTTCCTTCATCAGAATCGATTCCAATATTGCGGCGAGTTAATGCCTTTCGGCTAGATTTGAGAAATCGAGCAACTGCTACGAACAAACGAGGGCGATCATAAGCAGAATTTAGTTTTACAATGATAGGAGAGGGGTTTGTGTTGTTGGCGCTTTTGCTACTGGGCTACGAAAAGTAGAGCGAATTGGAAGTGGATGTAGGTTGATCGACTCACATAGTTGAGTAAACAACGAAGTTAAATTTTCTTCAGCTACCTGCGGAACATTATACATAATTACATCCGCTGACACCAGTGCACTTTCCACCTCATCCAAGTGTTGACTCAACTTATTCATGTCACTGCTTTCATCTGCATTTTCGCATAGCTGCTCTAGCGTACTCACTCTCTCCTCCATAGTTTTCATAGCTAGTTCAAAGTTAGTTAGTTCAGCCGAAACTTCACCCATTTTTTGCATTACTCGCTCTTCACTTTCTTTTATCTCTGCCAGTATGTTTGCCATGTATGCTTCTAACTTTGCTTCAAGCCTCGCAAATGAACTTGCCGTTTTAGGACTGCTTACTCCTCTGACTTGCAGATTTTGGGCAGGAGTTTGCAGGGGAGAGGGAACATTGCGCGCACTCTTTCTCTGGCCCGACATATTTGTGTTCACCCAAAATTCGAATGACGAATACCGAGAAAATTATGCAAAATAAACAAATATCAGCTGCAGCCGCGATGTTGTGCGGACAAAAGTTTTACCAGATATGGTTAAGAACTTTATTAAAACCCGGTAATTTCGTTAATACGCGTGATATAATGCAGCGCCACAAAAAACACGCCCACTGACAGTGACATAGTTGACATATCTTCTCTCGTTTAATACATCTGGAAGGGCTTTGTTATTCTCAAGAGAAAGATCTTCCTTTTGGAAACATGGATTAGTGCTGTTAACAGAAAGAGCTTTCAAATCATTGTATTTATTTAAATTAAATTATTTAAATTAATTAACTCTGCTGTATAGAAGAAAAGGACCCTGGACTATAAAAGGATACAGCTGAGAGGCTTTGTTTAGCTAGAGATATTTCGCAAACCTGAAACCAGTTATAAAGAAATCTTATCAATATACAAAAGGAACAATTAACATAAAACCCTAAACCAGGCACATTTTACGATATCACACCACACAAGCCTCTTGTAAAATTTTAGAATAAAGAAACATATCGTTACCTTAATTCACAAAAGAAACTGCATTTTTTCACAGATTTTGATAGGATGTATTAAAATACACCTTCAATAAAAATTTTAGAGTGTTAGTACCAAAAAAACGGAGTTGCATACCACATTTTAAAAAGCCCTACTTGTTTTGATACTCTTTTCACAATTTTTCGCTTCTCCTGTTAAATAGAAACTTGTTGGTTAGGGCCTTTGTGAATTAAGGTAACCATGTGTATGCATATTTTAAAGCACCACCTCTTAATATTATTTTCAACTTTTGAATTATAAAAAACTAGCTTTTACCCGCGGGTTACACCCCACGTTTTATACAAATATCAAAAATACTTTTTGTAAAGATGTTATATTTTATTTCTGCTCTAATTTTACTATAGCCGTGATAGCGGAATATGGTAGGTTGTATAACTTGGGTAATAATTTTTTGGCACACCAGGTGTTTTTATTTAGGTTGAAATATCTCCCACAAATTATATAATAGAAGAAATACCAATGTAATGTAATGTTGTAATATCTAAATTCTAACTATCTAATTTCATACGATTATTTCTTATATTATTTCACAGCATGTTTTTAATACTTCAAAGCATCTATTAACATAAATGCATTTTCCAATGCAATTATCATATATTTTATTCTCGATAAAGTTTTGGGTTTTACTTTAAGGCATTCTTGTTTATTGTCATTGCAAAAGCTAAGCGAACTGGGAACTGAAGTCTGTTAAATTCGAAAGGCATAGCAAAAGGAATTAAAGGGGTCATGTGACTTGTGGTTCCGAAGTTATGGCTGATAAGAAATTCCACGCCTATATTATGTGCCACGCCCCCATTTACAAACTCATGTATATATATATACCTTACTATAAGCACCTACCATAGATATGTTTACATACCAAATTTCAATTTTATGTGGCTTATGGTTCCGAAGTTATGGCTTACTAAAAATTCCATGACTATGAGATATGTCACGTCCCCTCCACAAAGTCATTTGTTATAAGCATCTACCATGGATATGTCTGCATACCAAATTTCAAGGTCATGTGACATGGTTCCGAAGTTATAGTTGATTCAAAATTTGCAGGCTTATGGGAGGTGCCACTCCCCATTGCAAAATTGACAAAAAACTTACAAATAAAAATACTTTGCACGGTTCACCGAAATAGAAGCGAACAATAATTCAAATTTATTTTAATAATAATTAAAATTTAAGACGGGCATCAGCCTATTTTCACTTCGCGTCAAATGAGTGATGTGTTTATACCTGTTTTCTAACCGAAGTGAGAAATAAAAAACCGATTTGAAAACTAATTCGAGTCAGTACACTTTTCAATTTCAACGCGCTTTGAAATTCAGTTTATGTATCCGTTTTAAATCACAGCGAACTAGGTCAAAGCGCTTTATGTGTCGGTATAAACAAGGTATATGACGATTAACGATACAAATACCACTGGACGTGTCATGGGTTTTATAACAATTCTACATCAAAACATTAATTTCGCGATAAGGGCTCGATACGTATGTGCTATGTAATTGAAGCCTCCGTACAAATGAATAGTTAAGAAGCCGTTGGTGACATTTAAAAGGGAAATCAGTGTGCTATTTAAATCATCATTCGTCAATAGTTTTAAATCCATGCCTGTTAGCTTCCGCTGTTTGTGAAGTTTAAATAAACTATTCTTTATCACAGCGGTTGCTTTGTCTGACCTGGGTTCGATCCTTGGCCGAATAACATATAAATTAGAAAAAGTTTTTTTTAACTGAAATACTTAAGGCAAAATAAGGCATCGACTGCACATGTACATTGCAGAACAATTAGGCTCTGAAAACATAGATATTTGTTAGTTCTGTGAGTTTTTACGTTTTTAATAAAAAATGTAGAAGTAAACGAGTTCAATTACTTAAAAACATTTTTAAAAATTTTATTTTTTTATTTTGTTTAGTATGTTCAACCGGCAGTTACTAACAGTCCCAGCCAAGTGCGTTCTAATCAAGCAGGCAGTTTATATCGAGGACCCTCTGCTAGTCCAGCGCCCCGTAATGGCGCTCGTCATGTCCCAATGCAAGCTATGTATCCACAGACGATGCATCAAGGAGTTCAAAGCGTCGTAGTACAACCTTTTCCACAATATCAGCGTCAAGCGTTTCAAGCACCACCCTACGCACAATATACGCAACCAATGCAGCCAAATTATCCATATCCATATCCCTCATACTACCCTGTTCCTGCGCAGCGCGGTGCTGTAGGTGTTAGTACTGGAGTCGGTGTTGGTAACACAATGTCTGTACAATCAGGGCCAAATGGTCCAATGACAGGTCCGCCTGGTGCTACACAAACTCAGTTGCCGTTAGCGCCTGGAACGGTGCTTACTACGAGTGCCGTACCACCTGGCTCTAACCCAGCGGTTTTGGGCGTAGGACCTTCCCCCAGTGGACAGCAGGTTGCCGTCCAGTCGATGGTTGGAGTTGTGCAAACTACTGTTCCTACACAGCCAAGCCAAAAGTCTACACGTCGGCGTGCACATGCTCTCGAAATCATTGATCCCAGCACAAATAAAAATATTTTAGAAGATTTCGATAGGACGAAGGTATTAAATATATGAAAGCATTTTTTCTAATAATAAAACCTTTACCATTTTCTATAGACATCTACAAGCTCAGATGTTGAATATACCGACCAAAATGTGTATGTCCAGCAACCGATTGTTATGGCGGATCAACTGCGTAATATGCCATATGATATGATGGGTATGTATTATAAGGATTATATAAAAACATACTAATATCTTTGTCACCTTTCAGAAATGCACCAATTAGGTCGCGATGTAACACTGGGGCAGACCCCAGTTGTTTCAGCTATAACAGACGGTCCCTCAGTTGAAATCCTACCGCCAATGCAAAAGCCTAGAAGTAAAAAGTAAGTACCTCATTAAAACTAAATTTAATATTTTTTCGTTATTATGGAGTAGTGCGAAGTGTGCCTTAAGCAATTTCTCGATTTATTTGTGAACTAATTTTGTTGTATAATTTATTACGTCTAAGCTTCGCAGTGCTTGTGCTAAATGACAAATGTTTACCATTTGTTTTCTTTTCAGAATACTACCAATTGTTAATCCTAAGGATGGGAATTCTGTACAAAGCTCAGGTATGCGGATATTTAAGTTATTCTTAGCAAGAAACACTGCCATGAATTTTTCCCTTTTGAACGTTGACAATTTGTAAATAAATTTCAATATCAATGAAGTCTTATAATTGTCTTTCGAAAGAATTTAAACTAAGTGCTCCTGCACGTTCTCACTTATGCCCAAAGATTTCTCATTCTCATTGAACCCGTGTTTTACAATCCCTAGACACGGTGATAGCTACTGTGGATGAGTGATTAGAGCTGTGGAATAAGCACTCACTCATTTCGAATATGTAACAGGCAAATCATATAAAAACCAAAGAGAAATAAATCGTAATTGCAACCACCATGAACGTCTGCTCTATGAATGCCATAATCGGAATCCAACCATCACCGGTTGCATGGGAGGAGTTTCTGTTGCCTCGTGAGACCTTCGCCACATTGGGCTTACTTAAACCTAGCATCGCTTCCCCTGTCCGCTTAAACCTACACCACCTACGTTTAGTCCTATCCCGTCGAAAAATTATGTTTCTTGGTCCCACACTCCGTATCATAAGTATATACCCACTCACAAATTTTCGATTGCTTTAAAAGGACTCAGTCAAGGTTAATAAAATGTTTGGCAAAATTAAATTAAATTACAATTAAGAACCAATAAAGGTGTATATTTTAAACCTTTAGTGTAATTTTTAAAGCTGTGTAGAAAACAGCACATATCCTTGTTTTGTTTAGGTCATCCGTATCTTTTACGAAAATTACAACATTTTAGGGCATATGGCTAATCAAATTTCTAATCATATCCACATCAATATCATTTGAAGCGTTCCTACGACAGTGGGGTCTACGTAACCGGAACGACCCAGATTTATATCTGGCCAAGGACTGTCACTCCAGCAACACCCACCAAAATTTCTTTACGGAATTTGTATGCTGTTAGAACAACAACAACAAAGCGCTCTAAACTCCATTCTACGTTAGTGAACGGCATTTTGTTTTCAAAAATCCGTTTGACTAGTTGTCCTTAATACAAATTTTACCAAAAACACATGGTGTGCAACATCCTCTTTTGTGCTACACTATGTCTTTTTGGCCTTTATTACATATACAGCGTGAATAGTCCTTCTTCCCAATTTATTTGTTAACACGGTAAGATATGCTCTTGGCTTCTTACGCGTGTTCATCAGAGAAACAAAAGAGGTGTTCCTTTATAAAAGAAGGCGTTCCACTGAAGAAGAATTTCCACATTGAAATCACGTAAGTAATTTCAATGTACTGATAAGAATCTGGAGTGAATATTTTCCCCCTAATTTGAATTTCCATACGATAGACGCTTGCAAGCGTATCGTATAAAATCAGTTTTCGTGTTATCGTTTTCATACGTTTTCAGATGTATTATTGTGAATGGCTGTGGTTTTTGTTCACTTTTTATTGTGATCCAACATAAATCAGCCACGCTAACTATAGGATTTCATACTACAAACATCGATTCGTAATAGGGATTTACAGATTGCAAGCGTTTATCGTGCATCGTATGAATTCATAATAGGGGGGTTTTCACCAAAAGTGTTAGCTATCGATATTCTTGTAACTTAGATATTCCAAAATTTAATTTTGCTTCTTAATTATCCTACTCAATTTAGCCCGGTATTTTGCCTTCCGAGTTTTAGATGGGCGTCGTTATTGTAGTTGACACACTCACCGCCTTCTGTTATTTTAAATGTAGCCATAACTCTTAATAGACTGCCAAACAGCTTACACGAACACATGACGATTTAATTCGGCTTTTAAATAGCTTACACAATCACTAGTAGGACTTTTGGGTTTCGCTTTTTTTTTGGCGGTGAACCCATAAGCGAAAGGTTTTTTAGAAAAAGTTTCTTTAATACCTTAAATTCAATACTTTCCACGGAAACAAATCACTTCGAGGTTTTCTTCAATTTACACATTCCTAAAAAAAACCAAAAAAAAAAAAAATTAATCTTGAAAACTTATGTTTTCTATTAATTATTACATTTATTTGATGAAAGGGTAAACAAATTTGGTGCTACTTGACCCCAAAAACTAAAAACGCATATTTGATTTTTGTTGCAGTTATAAAAAATCATCCCAAATCAGTGTTGGCGAAATGAAACGGGGCAGCTCCTCTACAGGGATATTGACCCTCCTGGAAAACGTATAAAGAAAAATGAATTTAACTTTATGCCCCTGCCTGAACTTAAACAAACTGACGACCACATCCCACGTTTCCTTATAGCCAATTGAAGACGTATACATCCACTTTCATCGACCGATGTTTTCCAAATTGAAAGAGGATTGAAAAATATAGGCACTGACTACACACATGTATAAGAGGACATGAGATCTGCCCATCAAAACGCGAAACCTCAAAGCTACTGAAAAATTCTTGAAGGCCACGTTGGCCACATTGAAATAGTCCCCTTCAAAATCTCATCCGACAAATCACTCAATACTGTTCAAGGAAAAATCTATTCGAGAAATATAATTAACCTAACCGAAGCGGAGCTAATGGAAGGTCTAGCCAAGCAAAAATTCGTTGAAGTGAGAAAGTAAATGAAGAACGCTGAGGTCAAACTAGTTCCATCCGGAGCAGCAATTGTAACTTTTGATCTGATACGCAACACACTTATGTTAGGCTGGGAAAGAGTTTACGTGCAGCGGTACATTCCAAACCCCATGAGGTGTCTAAACGGGCAAACCAAGGAAATAGTGCAAAGGTTTCGAATTGTGCACAGAATATGCACCGTCACCACCCCACGAACTTTGCCAGAATAAATTTTGTATTAACAGCAACAGTTACAAACACGCTTCAAACGCTCTGATATGCCCAAGTTTTCTTAAATATAAAGCAATAACCAAAATAAAAATAGAACAAAGGTGTACAGTAGGAGAAGCATGGAAAACATATAGTTCCAACGCAACAGTCTTCCAAATTGCACCTTTCCAAAAAACAACAAACAAACCCTCGTTATCCCAAATTTTAAAAAACGATACCTCCACAACTACATGAAACACCTCAAAGCCAATTAAAGAAAAAAAAGTCCAGCCTAAACGCACAGAATAAACAAGTAATTTTTAAGCAACAAGTACAAATTTAGAAGTACCGTTAATTTTTTCATGATCAAATGATTGGTCCTAAACCAAATAAACCAAATTAGTATGGGACCACCAGTGAGACACTTCCTTTCCGATAGAGAAAGAATTATTGAAATCGGTTAACGTGGTCCAAAGTTATGCGGTAACATACATAAAAACAAAAAAAAAAAAAAAATATTCCGACGAATTGATAATCTCCTTTTATGGAAGTCAGTTAAAAAACAAAACCGACTTCAATTCTCATATAAAAATTTAAGATTATCGTTAATTTCTTCATGATGCAATGATTGGATCGAAACCAAATTAGTATGGGACCACCACCCTGCAAAAATCTTTGGACCATGTAGTCTATTTGTGGTATATTGGATTACTTACAAAAGTGTTCCTCTGTCATGCTGTAGCGGACCAAGTCGTGTCTCTGCGCCAGCTTATTGTTTGTTATCCGATCACTGCTCGTGTTTTAACGAAATGTGATTGAAGTTGAGCATTTGAAAGCACATTTGCATGTCTGGCTGTAGCTGAACGTGTAGAGATGCTCGCTGTTAGTTCTTAGCTCCCAGCATGTTCAGGTTCGAATGCCGTCAGAGGCCACATTTAATTGTTAATGTTTGTCTTGGTTTTTATTAATTTCGAAAAAGCATTTGAGAAGTGAAGAACAAAAGCGTGTACAAACGAAAAAATATAACAACAATGCCATTGTTAATATGTTGGAGTAGTTTTGTGCTACTCTGATGTAATGCAGGGATGGAGTATATGCCTGCCCTAGGACATCGCAATTTTAATTGGACCATATTTTTTATATGAATTGTGGTTAATTTTGGAGTACTCCTTGGTCCTTAGGGAGTACTCTTTACACGCATGCATGGAGTAGTCGCGATTTTTGCAGGGCAGTGAGACACTTCCTTTCCGTTAGAGAAATAATTATTGAAATCTGTTAATGTGGTCCAAAGTTATGCGGTAACATACGTAAAAAAATAAATAAATACATCCCGACGAATTGATAACCTTCTCCTTTTTGTGAAGTCGGTTAAAATGAGCACAAAACAGCAACCCTACTGCAACCAAAACCTACACTATAACTAAAATCACAACAAAGTTAAAATATCACGCCCCCACCATAAAGAACTACCACCATTCCAATCATTCCCACGACAGTCGGTTCTACGTACCGGAATCACTCGGGTTTTATCCGACCAAGGGCTGTTTCGGCGATCTAACCCCGGTTAGGTTGGTGAAATATCTCAGACATTGTTTGTCCATAGGGCTACATCTGCTACGTACTCTTCTGCTCAGGGCTGGCATCAAATCAAACCCCAGTCCAGAAACTTACACCTGCTGCGTGTGCCAGAGACGACACCACAACTCCACCTCAGCCAAGTGCAATGCTTGCAATGGGTGGAGTTTAGACTAGACTAGAGATGGGCGCGTGAGTAATTTTGGCTCAGGTTCACGCACGCTCACGTTGATGGATTTTCTAAATCTCACACTCTCACGTTCTGTCAAATTTTTTCAATCACGTTCACGCACGCTCACGACGCCTAGTTTTTAATCACACTTTCACGGATTTTTTTTTTCAAATTCGAACTGTATTTATATATGTACATAAATAGAATTTCATATAAATATTGTTACAAGAGCTTAGCCAAACGCCTTGCCTGGGATAAACGCGGTATTCTATTTTTTTTTTACAAATCTCAGATATACGCACATATTAGGCTGGGCCAATTTTGTATGGAGGGAAATAAAAGGCGTTAGATTGACAGTAATATTTGATGAATTCATAATGGTGTCGTAAGTGTCGTATTGTAGTATGTCGTAAACTTTATAAGCTTAAATAAATGTTTAGAGAATTTGAAACCACAACCAACTATTTTTTAACACTGCGAGAATTCATAATATGACTTTGATGGTACTTTGTGAACCCCCTTAATATATTTTTTAGGCGCTTAAAGTTTACGACATACAACAATACGACACTTATGACACCGTTGTGAATACCCCAATTATGTTGTCACATGTCTGAAATATTTGGTATACGTTCCTTCAGCTGCGAGAATACAAAATACAACGTGGTGCAACGTTTTAAAACAACGCACCATACGCTTTTTACGCCAAGGTCAATAATTGTATAGTTTGGAACAAATTGATAAATCGGTTACTGAGATATACATACAGTGAACCAAATAAAAACTGCGAGGCCGCACAAGATCTCCTGTCGCAAACAGTAGTGGAGATAAATGTTGACGTAGCCTTATTAAGTGAGCCGTACAAGGGAAGATCAGTCAATTGCACCCAAGATGCCTGCGGAAAGGACCCAATATGGACTTGCGGGCGAAGTCCCACATACAAAGAAAATATATTGAACGAAAGAGGCTTTGTTTGCGGTAAGGCAGGGGATATCTACATATATAGCTGCTACATACCGCCAAGCACTCCTATAGATGAATTTGGGGAGATAGTCGGAAAAATAGCCATGGATGCCATCACCAGACACCGATTTATTATCGCAAGAGATTTTAATGCTTTAGCTATAGAGTGAGGCTCCCAGCGAACCACCCCGAAGGAAAGAGCCCTGCTTGAAACATTTGCATGCTTGGACACAGCTTTTCTAAATACCGGCGCGGAACAAACTTCTCCAAAAACGGCTTCGGATCCGTTACAGACATGTTGTTGTATCAGCATACAAGTTCCCCAAAGAGTTTTCGGGGAGTGTTGCTGGAGTGACAGTCCTTGGCCAAATATAAATCTGGGTCGTTCCGGTTACGTAGACCCGACTGTCGTGGGAGCGATCCATTATAGACATCACGTTGACCAGTGTTAACCTTTACAGGCTGTGCAGGTGGAGAATCAGCGATTGTTACACCCAAAGGGACCACTCAGAAATTGTATTCGATATTAATTTAAGCGAATGCAAACCCCTTAATACGCAACCCCCTCTGAAA
Organism: Rhagoletis zephyria; assembly: GCF_001687245.7. Classification (NCBI taxonomy): domain Eukaryota; kingdom Metazoa; phylum Arthropoda; class Insecta; order Diptera; family Tephritidae; genus Rhagoletis; species Rhagoletis zephyria. The sequence continues at coordinate 94,305 of NW_016158287.1, read as the reverse complement.
TGCCGTGGATGGAAAATCAGATCCTTCGATCCTGAACTATTCAAGGAAATGCTGCAAGCGGCACATTACACGGGATGTGCGGATAACATGGTTCATGTCCCGTAAGTCGGCACCAAAGCAACACTGTCCCGTTTGTTGGTGGAACGAACACATACGCTCCCTAAGAGAAGAGTCTATTAAGTGTAGAAGGCGCTTCCAAAGAGCAAGAGGCAGACGGCATTTCACCGATTCCAGAGACAGGTTCAAATCAGCGCGACACGCACTTAAGGTTGCTATGAAAGATAGCAAGCGTCAATGCTTTCTTGCACTTTGCGACGACGCTGAGAACAATCCTTGGGGACAGCATACAGAATGGTTACCAAACAGTTGAAATTCGCCAAAGAATCAATCCCAACATGTCCGCTCTTCCTAAGGAACGTAGTGAATACACTTTTTCCCGAACAAAGGAAGCTGGTTTCCTCCACCTCAATAGCTAGGTCTATTCCATTCGGAGAGTAACTGTCGACGAAGTTATTCAAGCCGCAAAGAGACTCGACGATAACAAGTCTCCTGGTCCAGACGGGGGGCCGATCAAGTTACTAAAGCTAGCTTTTACACATGCGGCATCAACATTTGTAAACATATTCAACACATGTTTATCTGAGGGAACGTTTCCATCGATATGGAAGCGGCAAACGCTAGTACTATTACCCAAAACGGGTAAATCTCCCACGGAGCCGTCTTGTTACAGACCCATTTGTTTGCTACACTCCGCAGGTAAGGTCTTGGAGCGAATCATTTACAACCGCCTTGAAAGCGAAGTCGAAGCTGCGAAGGGTATATCCGAACCCCAGTTCGGCTTCAGGAAAGGAAGGTCCACGATAGATGCCGTGAATACCGTTACAAGAATGGCACAAGAGGCGATAAGTGGCACTCGATGGCTCGAGGGCTCTAAAGAGTACTGCCTAAAGGTGACCCTGGACATCAAAAACGCTTTTAACACAGCGAACTGGGCAAAAGTCCTGGACGCACTGGACCGCATTGGGATATCGCCTTACCTACGGGGAATGATCCGCAGCGATTTCGAAATACGTATTCTGGAGTACGAAACAGCAGACACGAGGACTTTAAAGGTTACAGGCGGTATTCCCCAAGGCTCCATGCTCGGCCCATTACTATGGAACGTCGTGTACGACGGTGTCCTGCGCCTCAAAGTTCACAGCGGTGCCAAAATAATCTCCTTTGCGGACGATATTGTCTTAGTCGTCACTGCTAAACATCTTAGCGAAATCTGTGAAATAGCAAACGGAACTATAGCGTCCGTTCAGTCGTGGCTTAGGCAAAACGGACTTCAGCTCGCGGAGCAGAAAACAGTGTCAGTGCTCATATACAGCAAGAAGAAGGTGGAGTCCGTCACAATAAAAAATCGTCGACCACAACATTACTACGATGCCAGGGGTTAAGAACCTGGGAATCATGATAGACAGGAGGCTCTCGTTCAATTCCCACCTCGGATACTTCAACGAGAAAGCATCGGCTACGTTAACAGCACTATCGCGGATAATGCGAAATGCACGCGGACCAAAGCAACGCCGGTGGGAATTACTTGCAGGAGTTGTAAAGAGCCAAATACTTTACGGTGCTTCAGTCTGGCAATCTGCCACGCGGCATGTGTCTTACCTGCTGGGCAAAAAGGCAACGTATCGCGCTTTGAGTATACTGCGCGTTTAAAACCCTATTAGACGAAGCAGCATTAGTAATCGGCGGAATGTATCCCGCTGATATACTGGCAAATGAAGCGGCAACTTTGCGGAGAGTAAAATGGATCGCTCCATAGCACGAGAACCCAGCACCAAACCTGGCAGATTAGGTGGAGCAATGCAACAAAGGGCCGCTGGACATATCGCTGCATTCCAGATTTGAAAATCTGGATGGCAAGGAAGCAGGTGAAGTCAATTTCTATCGTGACACAATTAACAGGGCACGGATGCTTTAAAGCGTACCTTCACCGATTCAAACACCAAACGGGCCCCATATGCGACTTCTGTAAAGGAGACGCGATAAAAGACGTCCACTACGGCATTTTTGAGTGTGGGCGATTTAACAGCAACTTCGCAATATAGCTGGCATGAACAGCGAAAAATGGACCATAACAAGTAACGCTATAGCAGAGCCGATGCAGAGACTAAGGAGTCTCGAAAGGCTACGGCGTAGCAGCGGAGACTAATCGCCATTCCCCTCCACGAAGTAATGCTTGACGGTGGTCCCGTGGGGTGAGCAGCTCGACGAAAAAAACAGGCTTGTCCTGGTTTCATAGGGCCGCTCGAAGGTAGTGCGCTACCACAACGCCCCTGAAAAAAAAAAAACAAATAAAAACTGGGACGCGACATTTTAGTAATTTTTGATATTGGTGCATATCTGATGACTTGGACAAAAAATGCCTTTGGGTGTTATATATATTGGTTTTTTTGGGGGTTCGCTCTGTAACTTTTCAATGAACAAACAAAGAAGTGGTGCATGAGGATAATAGTTCAATATTTGTACAATAGAGTACACACGTAATTGGAAAAATTTTCCAAGTTTCGAGAGTTATTGATTTTTTTACTCGAGATTTCGGCTCGCTGGTGGTTTGAGATAGTAATATTTTTCGACCCAAGTTTTATAGAAACTAGCTATCTGATTTAATTAATTCCATAATGTAAATAAACAAAAGGTAAAAAATCTGCGAAGATTATGAGTTATTCATCAATTTATTATAAATGTGAATCCGTATTTAATTTTTAACAACATCTTTGTTATACAAATTAGATTTGTTCGCCACCGTGTTTCTTGTAATTCGATTTTTTCTTTAGTCGGTCTGCGCTATATTGGAAGAATTTCTTGGATAATTCATCCACTAAATTCATCGAAATATCTTTGAATGTTAAGTGGAATGCAAGGCGACCGCATTCACATTTTTAGTATTGCGCATTTCTAAATTGTCTTGTTTCGTTAAAATTATGTAACGTTTTTTGTTAATTTCGCCTTTTATTGCAAATATTTCATTAATACAAAAGAAGGGACTAAAAGTTTTAATAACTTACTTAATTGCTTTTTGCATAATTGATAAACGTCACCGTTGCCATTTGAAGAGTGTGAAGAACTAGATTCACTGGAGCTACTAATTCGCCGTTTGTTCATATTTTAGTATTATTTAATCAGCCAATCTATAAACACAACTTCGTAATATTTTTTAAATTATTGAGCTTTCGAACTGACGTGAGAAAAATACATTTTTCACTTGCTGTATATTTTTTAATAGAAGATTCGAATTCGAAACGTGCCCAAAAAATAGATTCGAGACATTTATTTTCTCGAGTTCGTCTCGAATTCGATACGATGCCACCCTCGTTTTTGTGTTTATTGGGATACCATACAACAGACACAACCGCACCACTACCTGCCTTGGCTGGTGTCACTGTAGGGCATGTTCATGTCTACGCACCACGCGAGATTGGATGAGGAACGCCGAGGGCCTGTGCTGCGCTGCCAGGTCGCAAGTCCCAACCGCGACGCCGCCCTCTACCACCTCAGGGCGGTACTTTCACAAGAGCCCACACAGCCAGCGGCGGGCAGGCAACACACATCACTCACCCCCCACATAACTATAAGTCTCCTCGGGCACACGAAGCTCCTACAATATAACTGTAACGGACTACAGATCAAGATCGAGGGATAACGGTCTCTAGGGGCCGGCATGAAATATTAATAGCTGCGGTCCTAGCCGCTCCCGGAATCCCGGTATCAGGGATCATAACGCGGAGATTCGGCAACTAGTGAACGTACATAAGCGGAAGAAGTGGGAAGAGCATCTGAAGACCTGCAACTTAACCTCTGGTGTGAGTAAGCTTTAGTCAACAGTGAGGTTACTATCCAATCCGACGAAGCGCGACGACAGAGTCGAAATCTCTTAGCCAACAATTTACCCTGCATCCTCCGGCAGACAAAGCCAATTGTCGAGGCCTAGAAGGCTGCATGAACTGCCCACAAAAAGTACGCCTATTGCATTCACCAGCGGTGAAGTTAAGGTAGACACCGAGAAAGCGAAAGCATTCACAGCCATTGGACCGGACGGAATATCCATGCTGATGCTGTAAAATTTGGGTCCTGCCGGAGCAGATTACCTCACCAAGGTCCTCAACCTGTCAATGGCCACTCTCATCATTCCAGATCTGGAAAATTGGGAGAGTGGTCCCACTACTCAAACCGTGGAAACCAGTCAACAAAGGAGAGTCTTATCGTCCGATAACCCTCCCGAATTACACGAACCACCTGACCCCAGCAGTGCACAGCACAACAACAGCACTTAACGCCATAAACACCCAGATAACACGTGGCCTAAACCAATGTCCGCCCTGGTGAGAGAACAGTTCTAGTATCGTTGGACCTGTGAAAGGCGTTTGACACCGTCAGTCACTCCACACAATCAACACGTCAAAGCATAGCCTTTCCACCAACAACGTTTTACACCAAACTACATCGAGCAACAGACTTGCACATTATGAATAAGTATATACAAGGAAACGGATGTCAACTTAATTGTACAATCACCAGACGATATACCAGAACTAAACTCAGGCCATCACCTTATAGGGGGTGCGTAAATACCCAAAATACACTATGGGGATCCAAATACTGCTCCAGAAGTGGAGTACTGTGGAAGGAATTTGCAGACCAACGGAACCTTACTATTTATTACGAACGACGCATTAGCAACACTTTTAAATACAAGAAACATTGACGTATCGATGGCAAGCGCAAAGCTGGTAGCAACATTAAATTGGAGCTGGCCATCACAATCAATTGCGGGGGACGACTTTCCACTTTCGATTTGCCAACTCGCTTAACCCAACGCTATACACGAACCATTTGGAACAAGGCCAAACAAATAAAATCGCCCAAGGCCCCAGATTTCCCTCCCATCTATCACACCCAAAACAAATAGCAGACAATTTTGCAAATTTATGGAGCTCGATAGCATCAAATGACAATTTCAACCCTCGCCTAATCCTCGACAAATCAAAAAAAAATTACCCTAGCAGTATGTCTGACAATAGCAACCAATGTCGAATCTTGGACGAAGTAACAGTGATGGTGTAAATATTCAACGCGTTAAAAGAACCAGGAAAGGATAAAATCACTTTCCACGATTAAAAACACATCGAGCATAATCAAAAACCGCGTATGCGAACTGTACAGATAAATCCTCAGAACAGGAACATATCCGCATGATTGGAAACATGCGACGCTTACACCAATACCTAAGGTGGGGAAAAATTAAAACTCGACCAAAGGGTATCGCCCGGTATCCTTGATATCAGTATTGGCAGAAATCTTGGACAAATTATAACTCAAAGACTTTGGTAAGTTTATGGGTATAATATACACGGATCACAACACGCGTACAAAGCAGGTCATGGAGTGCACACTATCTGCCATCTCCTCGAAACAAATACGAAAACCAACTTGGGAAATCTGAAACACAACGTAATAATTTCGGAAGACATATAGAAGGCAGTCGACAGGGTCATATCAACGTACATCATTAAAGAATTACAACTTTGGGGTATTTGCTATTAAAGCTATCGCAGAAAAGGATCACCGTCAAAGTAGATGGGCACCTTTCACGTACCTTTAAGCTCAATAATGGAATCCCACAAGGGGTCAGTTTTTCTCTTCAACGCCTACACAAACATACTTTCCAGGTTACTAAATAATACTCCAGGCATAAACTTCATAGGTATATATACTTCTTCGTGAAGTATTTCTAGTATCTCCTCAGGATCCGTCAGTAGTTTGGAAGCTGTGTGTGTGTGGTTCATTAAATTCTGAAGCTTAATTTCGGCTACAGTTTCTGTGACATGAAAGGAGTCTTTTTGAGGGTAGCAATCCTGCTTAGCTGCTTGTATTTTGCTGTAGCAAGGAACGCGTCCGGATCTAATGTTTTCGTATTATCTTCTTAAGAAGTCAGCTCCTATAAGCATAGACAAAGCTTGTTGTGGTGTTAACTTTGCCTTTTCTTTTGTTTGGATACCTTCTTGTATCGTTGTATTCGTTGTTGTGGTTGTTGTAACAGCATACAAATTCCAAAAGAGTATTTCGTCGCTCGTTGTGGAGACGAAATTATTTCCTTGAGCACAAATGAAGCATTTCGTTTCCCTTGCTTACCTAGTTTGGACTGAGCAGCGATTGTGAGCACTTCCAAGTCATCACTTTTTCGTAATTTTTCTGTTTTTCTTCTCTTGCTCCTCGCGCTTGAGTCGGAAAACAATATCTGTGATCGCCTTCCAGATGGTCTTATACCTTTAGGGATGCTAATCGTTCCGTCTAACCATGGTTTGTGTTTTTTTTTACGAAAATTTGCTCTTCAAATTTATCCATCTGGTCTTAATATTCGATTTCAAACGACGTACGTCTTTTTTGATTTTCACTCTAACGAGAACAAAGGCTGCTTATTAGACGACGTCTTGTTTAATAATAATAATAGATTGGCGCTTACACATATGTTAGTGTTTGGCCGAGCTTCTCCTCCGACTTGTGGCGTGCGCCTTGATGTTGCCACACAAAGCGGAGGGACCTACAGTTTTACGCCGACTCCGAACGGCGATTGTATTTTTATGAGAAGCTGTTTTTCATGGCAGAAATACACTCGGAGGTTTGCCATTGCCTGCCGAGGGACGACCGCTGTTAAGAAAAA
>NW_016158287.1:77172-87461 GCF_001687245.7 Rhagoletis zephyria | reverse complement strand
GAAATACGTTTATGATAAAATTTTGGAAAATGGGCGTGGCACCGCCCACTTATGATCACGTATATGTATCTCGCTAACCGTTCTAGCAATTTTTACCAAACTCGGTATGGTTATTGTGCTTGCCACATAAAAGTAAACCATTGAAAATTGTTGAAATCGGACTAAAATTACGGCCGCTTTTCATATAACGGTAAATTTCAGAAATGCTTGAAATTTCAATATTTTCAAATTTAAGGACGCTAGTTTACTTAAAATTTATACACGCCGGCTTATCATGTAGCGGTAGCTTTTGGAAAGGTGGAAAACATATATTTAATACTTGCGCCGGGTATTTAATGTTCGGCTCCGCCCGAACTTAGACTTTCTTACTTGTTGCGATGTTGCTTTGACCAGGGCTTGAACCTAGGTGGTGATGAGTGAAAGCGCGCACTGCTTGCCACTACACCACAGCGGCCGACGTCTAGTTTGGTGTTGTTAAAAAACACAAAAAGTACGTTCTACAATTTTTTCGTATGGAAAAAATGCACAGCACCGCTAGCAAAAAAAAAATTGATGGGCTACAAAAATGCATACTTAATTTTTTTTATTATTCTGATAAAAAACTTAAAGATTTTACGAAAGTTTGTTGAATTTTGTTTAAATATTGCACAAGGAAACTAGAGTTTTTTGCTTAGCAGCCGACGGTGTAGAATATTTTCATAACCCTTTGGATCTCCGTCCTGCTGGTATGCGCTTTTTTCTACAAAGTCCGGCAAATTGGTTTCGAGACTTCCTTGTTCATTATTCTCTTAATATTAACTAACGGTACCAAATGCCACCAAGTAAACACTTCTAAACTATTAAGCTGCCACCACCACGTTATTTTGTCACCCACTTCACCGATTTGAAATCCGACAATTTTCGGATAACCTATGGAGCTTGCACTTATTTATATATAACTCGATTATGTATGTAGCTACTCCACAGATCGCCTTAACTAAGTCGTTTGGGCTCACCGACCAATTATATATGTATATAGAGGCGCGTGAGAAATTTCTCAAGAAAATGTTTAAACGCTTATATGTATGTATGTTTTGTCACCCACTTCACCGATTTGAAATCCGACAATTTTTGGATAACCTATGGAGCTTGCACTTATTTATATATAACTCGATTATGTATGTAGCTACTCCACAGATCGCCTTAACTAAGTCGTTTGGGCTCACCGACCAATTATATATGTATATAGAGGCGCGTGAGAAATTTCTCAAGAAAATGTTTAAACGCTTATATGTATGTATGTTTTGTCACCCACTTCACCGATTTGAAATCCGACAAGACATTTTTCTTGACGTGGTGTTGATGAGGTCTTTCCCAAAAATATCGCTCTAGAACCAATTTAATTTCGTTCCATCGGACCATATTACCCCTTTTCAGCGTTTTACCCGTTGGTTAATATTGAAGGAATAATGAAAAAGGGATCCTTCTCCATATTCTCCAAATCAATTTGCCGGACATTGTAGACAAAAGCGCATACCCTGAGGAAGAAGTTGTTTGCCAGCAGGATGGAGATCCAAATGATTTTAGAAATATTCGACACCGTCGGCTGCTTTAGCAAAATTTTCACGTAACTCAGTGGCCAGCACAAAACCCAGACCTCAACGCAATCGAAAATTGAGCGCTGTGGTCAAGAGAGGATTAGCATAGCACAAGCGAGCTCCGAGTAACATGGAAGAGCTGTAGAGGCGAGTAAAATTATAATGGGGTAATATTCCAATCATAGAAAGCTCTGTAAAGAGCATTCCCAGACATATGAAAATCGCTATTAAAAACAAGGGAGTCTCCACAATCCTTTTGATATCAACCTCCTAAAATCTCAAAACAGAAAAGTTCAAAACTGAGTGAATAGAGTTTCCTTGCGTTTTTGCTCTGAATCGCTTGTTTCCTTTTCAAGTCTAGTTTTTCTGTATACTAAGCTTTATTCCTTAGACTAGCTTTTACCCACGGGTTTCACCCCACGCCTTTATACAAATATGAAAAATAAATAATGTAAAGATGTATTTTATTTCTGCTCTGATTTTACTATAGAAGAATACTGAACTGACAGTTGTATAGCTTGGGTGTTATGTAATGAAATGTAATAATAACTTAATAATACTTCAAAGCCTCTATTAACATAAATGCATTTTCCAATGCAATTATCATAGATTTTATTTTCGATAAAGTTTTGGGGTTTGCTTTAAGGAATACTTGTTTATTGTCATTGCAAAAGCTTAGCGAACTGGAAACTGAGTCCTGTAAATTCCAAAGACATATCAGAAAAAATTAAAGAGGCCATGTAAATTGTGGTTCCGAAGTTATGGCTGATACAAAATTCAACGCCTGTGTTATGTGCTACGCCCCCTTTTACAAACTCATTTATATAAACATACCTTACTATAAGCACCTACATATGTACATGTATAGATATGTCTGCATACCAAATTTCAAGTTTATGTGACTTCTCAGAAGTTATGGCTCATTAAAAATTCCACACCTATGAGATGATCCACGTCCCCTTTTACAAACTCATGTATATATACCTTACTATAAGCACCTATGTACCATAAATATGTCTGCATACCAAGTTTCACGTTTATGTGACTTATGGTTCCGAAGTTAAAGCTGATTAAAAATTCCACGCCTTTGGGATGTGCCACGCCCCCTTTTACAGACCCATTTATATATATACCTTACTAAAAGCACCTACCATAGATATGTCTGCATACCAAATTTCAAGTTCATGTGACTTACGGTTCCGAAGTTATAGCTGATTAAATATTTCACGCCTACGGGAGGTGCCACGCCCCCTTTTACAAACTCATTTATTATTATTATTATTGCATTGTATTTTACAAAGGAATTTGTAAAATACTACATAGTGCAGGCGACGAGGCCATTGTGCGCCGGTGTTAGTTTAGGTAATTATGTTTCGTCTAACAAGTTGTGGCTGTATAGCCTTCTTTTGATTTCGACGATGTTGTCTTTTCTGGAACAGTCTAATAACTCCCGTATTTGTTGGTGACTCTTAGAGATGGGACAGTGCAACACGATGTGTTCAACGGTCAACGTTGTCAGGCAGGATGAGCAGGAAAGTGATTCGCTTTTAGTGTACATGTGTTTGGTTGAGAAGAGTGTTGTCCCCAGTCTGATTCTGGAGAACGTTATGCAGTCCTGCCGGGAAAGATCTCTAACGTAATTTGGTCTTCTGGGCAGATTGTTGTGTTTTTTGGAGAAACGAGTTTGAGCTATGCCAGGCATTTATGTTTTCGAAAGTTGCAGCTGAATAGCAAGAAGTTATTATTGAGTGAAAACATAGGCATTCATATACCAGTGGGAGAGTCAGCGCTTCCTTTGCTGCTTGGTCAGCGGCTACATTGCCTGGTATTCCCGTGTGTCCTGGTACCCAAAGGATTTTTGTTGGATTTTTTAGTTGCCTCAAATTCATCACATTGTACCTGTTGCTAGCTAGAGCTTTGGTTGCACCAAGGCTATCTAAGTGTTTTACGATTGTGCTTTGCTGCGTATTCGACGGCCCACTGAATGGCGCTCAGTTCTGCGTGAAATATTCCGGCGTGTGGTGGCAGTATGCTTTGTTTCGGCCGGTTTTTTTTACCACTGCATAGGATGTTGCTCCGTATTGAAAGGAACCATCTACATATGTGACCTGGTCTACGGAAAGGGGGCTTAGGTGTCAAAAAATCAATTTTCACTTTTTGGTTGATTCGGATGGAAGATGAGATGCTTTTTCACGTGGTGAAAAGCAGAAAATCCTAACTTGCTTAGAAGTGTACTAAAAATGTAGAGAAAGAAGAGTAAAAATACGACAACACACTAGCAACTTACACGATGAACTATAATAATATTCCGATCAACAACACTTACTGGACCAACAACAACACTTACTGGACCAACAACAACACTTACTGGACCAACAACAACACTTACTGGACCAACAACAACACTTACTGGACGTCCGGCGCGGAGAACAATTAACGAGATAATGAGAAACTGACGAAACGAGTTGCTTACTTTTAACAGCTTTTTCACAGAAAACTAGTTTTCGTACGTAAGCTCCCTTTTCGTAGACCAGGTCACATATAATGTAATTTCGGGTGAAAATGTTGCTTTTATTCGACAAAGTAGATGCAAATATTCTGCATCACAGGTGTTGTTTTTGGTGTGACTGCTGAGTAGGGTGTCAATTTGTAGCCATTGGCTGTAATCACTTTGCGGTTGTTGTGGCTTTTCCGGAATAGGCAGCTTCAAGTCGAGCAATAATTTAACAGTATTTTTAATGCTACACATGTTACAGCTAGAAATTTTATTTTTAGATACATTTATGGGTTTCCAAAAAAGCTCATGTAGGCTTGCTTGTGTTGATGTGATTGCTTTGGCCGCCAGTTTCACGGCGCTTTTATGGCGCGTGTCTTGGAAGTCTTGATAACGTGCTTCAACTCTTAGGGCATCCAAGGGAGTTGGAGGAAGGGCGCCAATAGCTGACCTGAAACATTTGTTGAGGGCGGTGTTGATCTTCCTTACATTGTTAGCGGATGTCCATCCATAGATTGTAATGCAGTGTTGAAGGATGCCATTTGTTAGGAACTGGCATATGTTGAGGGCTGTTTCTATATGTGGACCTTTTTTACGAGAGCTGATAAGTTTCATGAGATTGTTAACTTTGTTGAGTTTGTTCGAATGTTCGTTCCATAGTAACGTTTTCGTAAATACTACCCCAAGAATTCTAATACTATTTTTGATCTGGATGTTGTTCTCTCTCAACTTTAAGGTGGTCACTGGACATTTCTGTTTACGGCACACGTGTAAGGCTTCAACTTTGTTAATGGGCACTTTAGCGCCCCCGCCGTTCGCACAAATGTTGATTTTCTGGTCCAAGGACTCAATGTGGTTTGCAACCTCCCCTTGTGGGCCTGAAGATATTGTCAAAATTTTATCCGCGTAGATTCCGAGAAAGTCTAATCCTCCAGATTTTTTGAGCTCAACGGCAAGCGAGTTTGTGTAGACATTATATAGAACAACGGCGAGTGGTGAACCTTGCGGTAGCCCGTTTTCCAGGGCGCGTTTGTAATTAGTCGGTTGGATAGAAAGGATGAAATTACTTGCAGTAGTTTTTTCGGAATGCCCCATTCGTGAAGATGTTTGATAACAAAAATAGCAATTACGCCATCGAAAGCCTTCTCTAGGTCCTCAGTCAAAACGACGCTATACTTTTCGTTGGCCATGTTTTCTTTTAACTTGCTTTCCAGTTGATGGCAAAGAGTGTGCACACCGCGTTGGGCTAAAAAGGCGTGCTGTTCTGTACATATTTTATTTTGCAGACAGGTCGTTAATCGTTTCGCGATTATTTTCTCAAAGGTTTTGGAGATGACGGGTAGAAGTGATATGGGTCGATAGCCTTCTACGTTGTTGGGGCTTTTTCCAGCTTTTGGGATGGGTATTAAAGTTGCGTGTTTCCAGTCGTATGGCACCGTACCAGTTACTAGAATCTTGTTGTACAATCGACATAAGCGCTTTTGGAGATTGGGTGAGATATTTCTCAACATTGAGTAGGTTATTTTATCCCTTGCGGGGCTGGTCCCTGTTATGCTAATCATCTGGTCGGTTAAATTAGCAATTTTAAAATAGGTTTTTTCTGTAATTAATTTTGAGCAGAAGTTGCTGTTGGAGCTAACTTGACTCCAGTTGTCGGCTAGTTCTACAGGATGGGTTAAGACAGTGGATTCCAGAATTATATTTGGAAAGTTTTCAGTCTTACCAGCTCTCAAATTATTTACCGTTTTCCATAGCACTCTGATGTCCATGTCGGCATTTAGCGAGTTGAGGAAGTTGCTCCAACATTTCTTTTTGGACTCTTTGCAAGTCCATTTAACCTTGGCGCATACTTGTCTATAACTGGAGCAGCTGGACTCGTTTCTATTACGTTTAAAACGAATCCATGCTAGATTTTTTTCACGCATGAGCTTGGCTATATCTGAGTTAAACCATATTGGATTGCTTCACTGTGGCGGCTGCCTGGTGTGAGGAATTGACTCATTAGCTAATTTTCTGATAATACGTTTGATTTGGGCTGCTTCCCTGTTTATGTTGTTGGATTCCTCGTAATCGTAGCAGTACCGATCGGTCTTACTTTGGAACGAATTCCAATTAGCTTTTTTGTCTATAAACTTCGGATTGAGAAGTTTGCAATGTCTCTCTATGCGATTATATATGAAAATTGGAAAGTGATCGCTGGCTACTGGTTGGGGTAAGCATTTCCAGGTGAGGGTGGGCGCTAGATCCGCAGAGGCCATAGAAACGTCGACCGTTGTGAGTGTGCCCTTTGTAGTGAGCAATGTGGGCGATCCGTCATTCAATATAACGAGGCTTCTGTCATCGGAGAAATTTTCCCAGATTATGCCGCTCCGTGATGTGTGTTTGGAGCCCCATAGCGTGTTTTGTGAGTTGAGGTCCCCGATGATCAAGTGATGCTCTATGCTGTACTTAGGGATATCATTGATCATCTGCGGTGTAAGATAAACGTCACATTCTTTATATACGTTAGTTATATGAAGTTGTGCGTTCCCGTTTATGGTTACAGTATGAAATAACAGACTGTTGTTCGATGTTTCGTGATTTTGCACGTTAATAGTTTGCTTAACTAGGATCGCTACACCAGATTTGGCGTATGAATAATTTTTGTTGTGACTAGATATTGTATCTTGGTAAGTGAAGCATGTTAATATTTTGGTCAACTATATGTGTTTCTTGTAGAACAATGATGTCGGGACTATGATTGGCGATTAGGGTTTCGAGCGCGAATTTATTATTTATAAAGCCCTGAATATTCCATTGGAGTATGTTTATATTTAACAGAAAGTTCATTATTATTCAGTTCTTAGTATAAAGTTCAGTTCAGTTATTATTAAAAAGTTCCTTATTGTCGTAATTAAGACATTGAGATCGGGGAATCTGTTGTATAGTTGAGAAAGTGGTGAAATATTCGCGAGTGTGTCTGTATGTGTGGGTGTTAGTGGAGTGCACATGTCCATGACTTCTCCGTAGTAATCGACGTCTGCAAATGAGTTGTCGAAATTAATTGAACTACGGCAGTTCGGTGTTGTTGCTAATGTTTCTTGAGTTTGCCCGTCGTTTGTAGTTGCCTGCGTTGAGCTGTCTGTCGTGGTTTTTGTTGGTTTTGGTTGAGTGGGAACTGTAGTGTTATTTGGCCTTGTTGAGGTTTTTAAAGATTTATTGTTGCTGATATTTTGGGAGTATTTGTTGTAGTTAGAGATTGTGTTTGCATCTTTTTGTTGGGGTTGAGGCGGTAAGTTAGTTTGTTGGTTAGTAGAGTTAGGATTTGAGTAGCTCTCTTGTGGGGTTTGGGCAGTTGAGCTGCTACATATTTATGTTGTTTTTTTTCTGTGGTCGAACGAACTTCGTGTGAAACAGTGAGTGAGCTGGCATAGGATTGAGTGGGGAATGCGTTGTTTCTGTACAATTGTCTGGCTTCACCCATGGAACATTTCTGTTGCATTTTTATTTTTAGTATATCTTTCTGTACTTCGGACATTCTCTGGAGTAAGAGGGATTGTTGTCTGAACAATTTGCGCATTGCGTGCGCTTGCAAACTTCTGGGTCGTGAGGAGGGAGATTGCAATTGGCACAATTTGGCGCGTTTTTGCAGCGTTTAGCTGTGTGGCCAAGCGGTTGGCAAGATTTGCACCTCATGGGGTTGGGGATATATTCTCTTACTTTGGGTGAATAGTGCCTTTTACGGTATTTAGGTTAGTATTTAGTTAACATGAAATTGGGCATACACCAGGTAGCTCTTCAGTGCGGACAAACCGATCCGCTATCAATTTGGATTTAACTAGCACAAGTAGGTTACCGTCTCTTGTTGGCTGTATTTTAATTATCTCTTTGCTTATCGCATGCAAAGCTCTGTTAACTACAAATCACGAGTAATCTCACAAAAGGTTTCGATTGTTCACTTGCTGTTACAGTTAGGAATTTTGGTGATTGCTCTACCACTGGTGTTAAAGCCGGATATTCGATTTTCTCGTATATTCCACGTTTTTTCACTTTTGGTCTAGGGGATAACTGGGCAAACCTATTGTCCCCCAAGTTAGGAGGCCCTGGGGCCATGGTCCCGTAGTAAAAAGCTGGTTATAGTTATTAAATGTTTAACAGATTGAGTCAAATGTATAATTGAAGAATTTGGGAGGAAAGAAGCAGAATACGTATACGCGCACTGATTTTTATAGTAGTAAATTGACTCCGAGCTTAATAACCGACGTGTGTACACAACGATTGCAAGACGACGACTCGAAACTCATTTATGTATACCCTACTATAAGCACCTATGTACCATAGATATGTCTGCATACCAAGTTTCACGTTTATGTGACTTATGGCTCCGAAGTTATAGCTGATTAAAAATTCCACGCCTTTGGGATGTGCCATGTCCTCTATTACAGACTCATTTATATATATAGCTTACAAGAAGCACCTACCATAGATATGTCTGCATACCAAATTTCAAGTTCATACGCCTACGGGAGATGCCACGCCCCCTTTCCAGTACTGCCGATTTTTGTCTATGCCTATAACCTTCCCGGGATAAAAACCAATAAGTGTGCAAAGTTTCGTGCGATTCCATGTCGCGGTTCAAAAGTTATAAGGTAATAAACAAACGGACACGCACGTTTATATAAATAGATAATAAGGACCAATTGAAAATTTCAAAGCAATCCGTTTTGTTATTAAAAAAGTTATGTTACTGTAAGTAATAAAATATGCACTCGGTTTTGATTGCCAGTGCATGTACAAACATACATACATATGTATGCTGCTAGTAAAATATAGCAGCGAAATTCAAAATTATGTTGCTTGCTACTTATGTGTATTTATTTATTTTTAACAGATATGGGCGTAGTGCGTTAATCTTTGAGTGAACTATGCTTTTCACTACCACTACTATAGCGATAATGGAGCTGGTTTTTTTATGAACATGCATTTTTAGTGGAAAAAATCAGTGTTCTCACTACCACTATTATTTCTAGTGGTAGTGCACAATGCTTTCCACTCCAAGCCTAGTGATATTGGAGCTGACTAGGGATGCAAACGATGCATCGATGTTTCTGAAACATCGATAACATCGGCCAAAAAACCGATGTTTACCATCGATATTTGAAAATTACTCAACATCGTAAAATTGGCGATATATCGATGTCAATTTTAACGATGTTTTAAACATCGACTTTAGTTTCGGTTCAAAATTGACATTGCGTTCACATCTTTATGTTATATTCTTTGGGCTCTGTCACACGGTCACTATTTATTGACGTGATCCAAGTATCGCGATATTTATTGACGGTGTAGTATGCAGTATTGATGNAAACCACCCATTGAAATGTTAACAGTGTAGCAGTTTAGATGGACACTAGGTTTTTCTTACAATTTTAACAAGCATTAAGTCAGTTCCAGGTATTTCAGGATTTGCAGGTTTTACAGGTAAAGCGGTTTTCGCCATTAATAAACCTTATGGAAGGTGGCGTACGTTAACAGCTTCCTGTAAAAACCTGCAAATCTTGAAGTACCTGTAACATACTTATTAAAAAAGAGAAACATCGGAAAATAGCGATGTATCGATAGTTTTGGGGCGATTTTTTTCGGCATCGATGTTAGTGTTTACGATACATCGAAATATCGATGTATCGATGTTGGCTCTGAAAATTTGCATCCCTAGAGCTGACAAAATTTCCACTAAATTAATATTAATGGCTTAAAGACTATTTCCACTAAATCTTGCAAAAAGTGGAAAAAAGCCATGTTTCCACTAAATAATACTAATGCTTGGTAGTAAGGAAAAACTGATATCGCACGTTTAATAATATATAGATGTAATTAAAAATTTACGTTCTTGGAGATTTCATAATACAATTAAAAAGCTTGATGAGGAGAATATGTTGAGCCTAACAGATGACTAAACTTCCCAAAAATGGCGAAGATATGTGTCTTTCCATCTGTCTTTTGGTATACCAACTGATCAAACTTTGATTGCGTTTTCCGTGACGTCACGCTAGCTGACCCACCCACTAATTTTCGTCGAACACTGGTAAATATTATTCAGGAATTAGGTGCAATTTAGGTGCAGTTTAGGGGGTGGGTCAGCTAGCGAGACGTCACGCTGGCTGACCCAAAACACATTTTTGCGATGTTCTCGGAAACCGAGTGTGCTCCGAAATTAATTTTGGTGGGCCCTAAACTGC
>NW_016158287.1:70917-76976 GCF_001687245.7 Rhagoletis zephyria | reverse complement strand
ACTAATTTTCGTCGAACGCTGGTAAATATTATTCAGGAATTAGGTGCAATTTAGGTGCAGTTTAGGGCCATCAAAATTAATTTCGGTGCACACTCTTTTTCGTCGAACATCGGTAAATATTATTCAGAAATTAGTTGCAATTTAGAGCTACCAAAATTAATTTCAGTGCATACTCGGGTTCCGAAATACTCGCACTAAATTACGTCGAACAAAATTAATTTCGGTGCACACTCGGTTTCCGAAATATTTCACGCACCGAAATTAATTTTGGTGACCCTAAACTGCACCTAAATTGCACCTAATTCCTGAATAATATTTACCAGTGTTCGACGAAAATTAGTCGAATATTTCGGAAACCGAGTGCGCGCCGAGATTAATTTTGGTAGCCTTAAATTGCACCTAATTCCTGAATAATATTTACCAGTGTTCGACGAAAATTAGTGGGTGGGTCAGCCAGCGTGACGTCACGCTAGCAATTTGCAATTTTATCGGAAACCGAGTGAGCACTTAAATTAATTTTGGAGGCCCTAAATCGCACCTAAATTGCACCTAATTCCTGAGTAATTTTTATCATTTTTTGGAGAAGTGGGCCAGCTAGTGTGACGGACGTTATTTATATCCATAAAAGCGAAATTTATCTTTAAGAAATATTGTAATTGTATTGAAATCCACGGTAAATTTATATGTATGTACTTATGTTAAAAAATATACACACATATATTCAAAAGCCGATACATTTCCAAAAATCACTTGAAAAGGCCTAATTACTTTATTATATTTGGTTTAGTGTTGATTCCACTACTTTTGAAATTATTGAAAATTTTTTACATTACCACTAAACTCATTAGTGGTAGTGGAAAACAATTCAATTACAACTAAAGGCATTTATTTTTAGTGGAAATTTTTTCAACTACTACCAACGCATTTAGTGGTAGTGAAAAAAATCTGAGTCCCACTACTTTTAGTGGGATTAGAAAAAAATAAGCCTCACTATATTCAATATTAGTGGTACTTGAAATTTAGTGCACTACGCCATGTCTGATTTTTAATCATTTTCATTTAAAATATATTTCCATCTCCTATATAACAACAGAAACCACATAAATAAAACTTTCAAACCTTGCACAAAGTTCACAAAAATAAATCAAACTTAAGAAAATGTTCACCAAGATTTCGAACTTCTTATACAGAATCTTTATAATATTTTCGGGTATGCAGTTTTGTAGCCCATTCAATTTTAGTGCCATAAAGTGCAAGTTTCAAGTCGCTAAAAGTTACCGTTGATTTTTTAGAATTTTTTTGGTGGAGGGTGTTGTGCATTTTCTTCCATATAAAATGCTTGTGAACTTTGTGCTCATACGAGCGGCTTGGCATATGCAACGAATTTCTGCCCAATAGCGGCAGCACAGTTAGTGAATCGTACAATCGTTGCTGCAAACAACAAAAATTGTTAGCTTACAACTCGACAAGTCGCATTGTTAAAAGTTAGTGAATCGCACTACTGTTTCCTTAATATAAGTAAAAAAAAATTGGTTACGAGTAATTACTCGACAACTACACGAGCCTTTATACAAAAAGTTCAGCGTCATTGCGTAAGTCGTAAATTAGGCTAAATTGTACGACTCGACAATATTGGCATTGTCTACTGCGGTGCTGAAATAAGTAAACGACGGAAATCGTCGAAAATTATACAGTGCGGCCAAGTTTATCCGTTTTAATACACTAGTCGAGTGGAAATTTTAGGTAATCGGGCAGGTTCTGAAATTCACTTCCGAGTGAATTTCAACCCCTGCCCATTTGAATTCAAAGTTAACTTGACTCCAATTCACTTGGAAGTGAATTGCAGATCCAGCCGGAATGACGTGAAATTTTCGATACGATTCGACTCTCGAAAAACGACTTGCATTCGACACGACTTTCGCAATGAGGGTGATTGTATAGTATAGCAAAAACTAGACATCGATTTTTAGATAATTATTTTTCAATCGTCGGCCGCTGTGGTGTAGAGGTAAGCAGTGCGCGCTTCCACTCTGCATTGCCTGGGTTCAAACCCTGGTCAAAGCAACATCGCAAAAATATAGAAAAAAGGTTTTTTCTTAACAGCGGTCGTCCCTCGGCAGACAATGGCAAACCTCCGAGTGTATTTCTGCCATGAAAAACAGCTTCTCATAAAAATACAATCGCCGTTCGGAGTCGGCGTAAAACTGTAGGTCCCTCCGCTATGTGTGACAACATCAAGGCGCACGCCACAAATCGGAGGAGAAGCTGGGCCAAACACTAACATATGTGTAAGCGCCAATCTATATATATATATATATATTTTTCAAAATCACCCAATTTTCAAAAAGCCTGAAAAAGCGGGATCGATCTTTTTCCTATCTGAAAAAACCAGAATACAGGCTATCCAGAAAAAGTAGAATCAATGCCGGGCACTAGAACAAAAACACTTTTGAAAAAAAAAAAATTGGAAATAATTAACCCTCTAACCGATAAGACCGTCTATAGACGGTCTTTACATATTTTTAAAAATATCGATAAATAACTGCAATTGTTCTGATTTTAATTAAACGGCATGCAAATCGAATTTCACCCATCAAGCCGTCTCTTTTCTTTTTTGCTAACTTGCGTCCGTTACAAAGTAGTGTCCGTTAATTTGCCGTGTTGGTCGTATTTCGAAGAGAAAATTAAAGAACAAATTTGTGTTACTTATCTCGCAGAAAAAGTTTAATAATAATTGCCACACGTACGGAAAAAAATTATTAGTGCGTGCGAAATATTTTATATTACTACAAAAATATTTAATTTGAGCAATAAGTGCTATTTTCTGTGCTGTGGACATAGTTTTTTGAAGACCGTCTTGAAACGGTCTTGTCGGTTTACGTGAAAATTGTTGTGCATCAATTCACCTAATAGCTCGGTAAGTTGCAATGACTGTTTTTAAAAATGGGTTGCGCCTGTAATAATATTTTGGAAAATCTTTGATGTTTCCAGCAATGGATCACCAAATGAGGAAAAAACAAGGAGATTACGAAAATAATCGCCAGAGGAGAGGAGAGGAGCAAGTTGACGGAGGAGGAAATCGAAGCGTTGATGGCCTCATCTGAATCGGAATTAGAGTTGGACGAGGATTTCGAATTTGATAGTGATGATAGCCTTTTAGATCCAGATTTTCGTCCTGATGATTCAGTGGAAGTAGTGCAAGATGGATTCGATGCGGAAATTTCAACTTGCTTGGGTGAAATGAATCAAGCTGATACCAGTGATGCGTTTATCAATTCAGGGGCCTTTCCAATCGATATTAGCGATTTCGGTGATGTCGTTGAGAGAGTATCACCTTTGGCAGACGACATACCTTCAACATCAGGTCATGCATTTGAATTGCTCAAGAATGATGGCTCAAAGCCAAAGAAAAGGGCACGATCACCCCTTCCAGAACTTGAAGATTATGGTCCAAAATTCAGTTCATCTAATGGCGGTTTCATTGGAACAGGTTCGTAATTGATATTTAGGAAGCCGCTATACCTATGTATGTATGTGTACTTTTTGAAAGGTTTAATGAGTATCAAAAAAGTATACAAAGAATTTTCGAATATTGTCTGAAAAAAAAGAATATGCAGTTACATATTAACGAAGTTGTTTTTTGCGGAAACAGTAAATTGTGAAATTCATTCAAGGACCTGAAAACCCCACTTCAATGTTTTATGTACTTATTCACCGCTGATATATTTCAAACGGTAGCAGCTGAAACTAATCGGGCAGCAGGAAAATTTAACCAAGAAAATATCAACCATCCTTTCTCTGTAAATGAAGTAGAAATTCGGCGGTATGTCGGGATTCTGATTCATATGTCTTTGTATCGCTTTCCGTGTTTAGAAAGTTACTGGAGCAAAAATGATTTCGAACCAATAATTTCAACTATGACATTCAAACGATTCGAAAAAATTAAACGGTTTTTGTGCTTTTCGAATGAGGAGCGACGTGTGAAGAAAGGCGAACCAGGGTATGATCCGTTATTTAGAATTCGACCAATTGCTGAAAAACTGAACGAGCGATTTGACTTGGTACCTAAAACACCAAGATTATGTGTGGACGAACAAATGTGTGCTACTAAGATAAAGCATCATCTACGACAATACATGCCTAACAAGCCCCATAAATAGGGTGTGAAGTATTTTGTATTGTGCGATTCTCACGGATTTTCGTATCGCTTTGAAATATACAATGGAGCCGGCGACAATGTAGTACTACCAGATAATCATTTATTATAAAACATACATACTTATGTGCATAAGTATATTTGACAAACATTTTTAAAAAGCAATTGTTCGTTTATAATGTATTATAGGCATGCCTGATCTCGGAGCAACAGCAAACGTTGTCATTCGTGTATCCCAAACGATTCCGAATTTCGCTAATCATATACTGTACTTCGACAACTTATATACGTCGCTTCCATTATTAGTATATTTACGAGCTCACAATTGTAAGTTGCCGTCAGAAAAAGAAATAGCAAAATACATCCGAGGATATTCAACAGAGTACACAGGCTCTGCTTACGGCATTGATATCACCACTGTATTATGGAAAGACACGAAACCGGTCCGGTTAGCGTCGACATATGTTAGAATTTTACCATTTGCTACGGAGAAGAAGGACTGCGATACTGCAAAAATATCACGTTACGATCGAAAAAGTAAGCGGTATTTGGAGCTAGAATGCCCACAGATCATCAAGGAATACAACAGGCATATGGGAGGTGTTGACCTCATGGATGGACTGATTAGGAGGTATCACATACGGTTGAAAACACGTAACGCCATGATAAAAATATTTTATCACCTCGCTGATATGACCATAACAAATGCATATATACTGCATAGGAGAATCAATGCAAACGTTTCAGTAAATGATTTGCCGTCGTTACCAGAATTTCGTGAATCAATTGCATCTGGCTTATGTAAATATAAACAGAAAAATGTCGGAAGACCGTCAACGGGTGCGACAGTAACTAAATCTGATGTCTGTAGAAGAGCTAAAATACCGACAGATGATGAGCGATATGATAAGTTTGATCATTTTCCAACAATGCTGGGTGTAAACGGAAAGAGAAGGTGTAAGCAGTGCAAACAATCTGATACGCAAATGTATTGCATGAAATGTAACCTCAATTTGTGCATCATGCAAGACAAAAACTGCTTTTTGACATTCCATACACAAAATTAATTTAAATTCTAAGTTTTTATAGTATTTTATATATGTAAGTTTTGATAATCGTTTCAATAAAAAAATGCATTTCCCAAAAATACGTCTATTCAATAGCTATTTTTTATTTTTCGTCTAACCCGATAACCCGATAGTTAATTTCATTTCATTTCATTTCATTTCATTTATTTTAGTCTATGACTTTAACAATCTTACAGACTAGATTACATAATAGGTTAGAATAATAGAAATTATATTAATTATACAATGTTT
Organism: Rhagoletis zephyria; assembly: GCF_001687245.7. Classification (NCBI taxonomy): domain Eukaryota; kingdom Metazoa; phylum Arthropoda; class Insecta; order Diptera; family Tephritidae; genus Rhagoletis; species Rhagoletis zephyria. The sequence continues at coordinate 71,501 of NW_016158287.1, read as the reverse complement.
CAATATTAGATTTAAATATCAATCTCGGCAATGAAAACTCAATATTTACAATTTTTGAGATTTTATTAAACTCTGTGAGGGCTCTATATATTGGTGCTAGAGTAAAGTAATTTGCCTTAACTGGAAGCATATAAAAAGGTAGTTGAAAACGCAAAATTCTGTTTGGAACATTGAAACAAATCTGGTTAAGTAAAACAGGGCAATCAATATATCCATTAACCAGATCATATATAAACATCAGTGACTGGATAAGTCTTCTACTTTCCAGTGATTTTACATCAATAAGCTTACAGAGAGAATTATAGGCCGGTAAAGGCTCAGAAAAGTTAAGCGGCTGTAGGGCAAAGCGAACAAATTTGCGCTGGACTCTTTCAAGCCTACTAGCATAAAGGCTATATATTCGATTCCATATTATAGATGCATACTCTAATTTTGAACGTACCAGCGCATTGAAAAGAGTTTTCCTGGTATAAGGATCTTTGAAATCCTTAGCATATCTACGCAGAAATGCTAAGTTGCTATAAGCCTTCGGGATAACGTAATTAACATGATTTGTAAAAGTGAAACCCGAGTCAAACACAACA
>NW_016158287.1:11577-70489 GCF_001687245.7 Rhagoletis zephyria | reverse complement strand
ACACTTCCTTCGTTTTAGTACGCATTCCAGACATATTTTGGAAATAAATTTTAAGATTACGAGATTTGCAATTTATATTCTGCAGAGCTATTTGGTCGGTTCAGTGGATCCTTCCTTCCCTTTGAAAAATTTGAAATGGGCGAAACTAATTCCCGAAGGCCAAACATTAGGATTCATAATCTTCTCATAAGATGACGGCAAAACTCCAAATTTAAAATTTACACTGCGAATGTTATCGAGAGATGAACCTTTCTTTATAAGTTTGAAACACGCAAGATGTTTGCTATCGACGCCAGAATTTTTTGATACATATGCAATGATACTATCAGCAGACACAGTTGGCTTAAAAGCCGATACATGCACCCACTTCTTTTTGATAACAACATCAAGTTCGACATTATCATTATTATTATTATTTCCAACAACTAGAATACGACGCTTGGGTAATTTATTTTGTTGTACAGTATTCATATTTTTTGCGCTAACACCAACTGCAGGCAACTGAGCCTTCGATGCGATAGAAAATGTAGGCTGAGAACGGTTGAGTGCAGGTGCCATAACAGTCACAGTCTCAGCGTTAGTATTAGCAGCAGTAATTTTACCAACGACATCTGAATAGAGCATATTAGTTGTGGGCAGAGCAGCATTGCTAGTAGAAGTAGCAGTAGAGAGAATGTTATCAACGGCAGCAGCAGCGTCAGCGGCGGTTTCACTCACAACTTCAACAGCGGCGTCAACGGCAATGGTACCAGCAACAGTAGAGATAACAGAAGCAGCCGGAGGGATGTTTTCAATATCAGCAGCGTCCACAGCAAGAGTGCAGTTTTTTTTGCGTATTATACTCATCAAAGTGCCCAGCTCAGCTTGGAGATCATCAACTTTCTTTAACAAGATGTTCTTATCATCGTACAATGTTTGCAGCAAAGAGAACATTCGCAAATTCTCTGCTTTAAGACCAACGACTTCATCAAGCACAGACTTGAGCATTGACTCCAATACAGTAGCTTTCGGGTGATCGAAGTTTTGTTTTTGTATTGCACTCATCATATTCAAACTCTGCGATTGTTGTTTATGCTTTACGTTCTCTGACCTTGGTAATACACTAGTTGAGTTCGCATTCTGCGACTGTTGCTTTGGTTGATTAACAGCAGCAGCAAGAGAATTTACTGAATCCGTTACTGATTTTGTTGGTACAAGAGGTGGAGACAGCGAACGAAAAGAATTGCGGCGCCGTTTTGTACAGATTTCACAATAAAATGAGTGATTGGTTTTTTGCAAAAAATCAACATCATCTTGCGATAATTTAACACACGAAAGGTGGAAATATTCATTGCAATTATCACACCGTATCTTAGGCAGCCCGCGGTCAACTTTCTGACCGCAAACACAGGGCATTTTAAAGCAAAATACAACCGAATTTAGCACAAATATCGCAAACACAGCGTATACACGTCCGAACACCTTGACGGTCACCGATGAGTTAAGAGGGTTTAGTCTCACAATTAGGGATGTGTCGGATACAGATTTTGCCGGATAACCGGATTCCGGATACCATGTAAAGAATTTGCGCCGGATTGGGATATCCGATCGGATATCCGGTAGACTACTGCCCTTTATAAATTTCACAATATTGTTGTATAATGTTTTTATTTTTGATTAGCGACATACATATGTATTTATGATCAGATTATCTGCTTTTTCGAGCTAAACTATTCAATAGGTAATTAAGAATACTAAAATTTTCTCCTCAAATCCAGCTTATAAAATAATCCTCTATGCAAAAGATTACTTTTCCGTCTGCAACCCTGATTTATCGACTTTTTTGTTAAATAGAGGAGAAACGTCAAGGACAAAAGGTAAAAAACAATGATAGCCGCTAAGAGAAAACGTGTGGTTGATGTATTTTTATTAAAAAATGTGATGAAAATCTAACTAAGCTAAACTAAGTTAAAAACTGGGTTGATGATAAACTAATTTGAAAATACAAGTCAATTAGCATGGATAAACTAATCGTTAATTATATGAAAAACGCCGAACTCTAGTGAAAGCTTCTATTGGAAGTTCACCAGGATATTTGACAATGCTTTGAGGAAATTGCCAACGGCTCTGATGCTGAGTCCAGTTTTTGAGTGATGTGGATAGCCAAACGATGGGTAAACAAGGCAGCGACCGTACAAGAAACAAGGCAGCGATTTAGAAATGGAAATATTCACAGATACCTCTTATACTCAGATAAGAAGATTCTTTAATTTGGTGAAAGTATAGTCGCAAAGTATTTTCAAATTTGTTTACACTGGCTCCACTCAGGAATAGTGTTTAGTGCAAGGAGAGGCATTTATGTTGAAAATAGAAATTTTATTTTATTTATTAATAGGCAATGTATTACACATCTAAGACCATGTCTTTTATAGTGCATCCGACGAAATAGTAACAAAATATTATTACATATACATACATATTTAAAAAACTAAGCTAAGTAGAATTAGAATAATAAATACATACAACAAAATTAATCTTAAATTACATTAGACACTAATAGTATACATAGGCAGGGTAGAGATTGTTAGAAAAGATAGTGGGAGAAAAAATAAAAAGAAGTAGAGAATTAAAAGATATTGCAACCACTTCCATAGCATTACAAATCATTGTAGTAATTGTATATTACTGCTTTGTAGTTCCTTAAATTTAGTGCAGACTTGGTAGATTCCGGCAGGGAGTTCCAAAGCCTCGCAGCGTTAATGAAAAACATTCTAGAAGATGTTAAAAGGGTGTATCTTGGGATAAGAAGGCTATGATGTCGACTAGACTTGGTCAGTCGCAACTTTTCATACAAATAATTTGGAGATTGCAACGCAAGCAATCTATATAAAAATATACAGTTCCTCGCAGCAAGATAGTTCTCGATACTGCACCCCAGGATTTTATTCTTCCACAGGGAGATATAATCAGATTTGTTTAGTCCATAAGCATATCTAGTAACGTTATTGAACGCAACACTGATTTTGTAGGAGGAGATAGAGTCGAGTTTACTGTATACAGTCTCAGAGTACGTAATGAGGGGCACTATGAGTTGCTTAGCCAGTTTGCGCCTGGTATCTTGTGGTGTAAATGAGGCAGAGATCTTAAGACGACGTAACACAGCATACATATTACTAACAACTTTATTTACATGGTCACGACAATTCAACTTAGTNTTGCGCCTGGTATCTTGTGGTGTAAATGAGGCAGAGATCTTTAGACGACGTAACACAGCATACATATTACTAACAACTTTATTTACATGGTCACGACAATTCAACTTAGTGTTAAGAATGAATCCCAGATTTTTAATTTTATCGGTAACAGCGAGAACTTTGCTACCAATTAATAACTCGGGGATATCTTCAGAGTGAATCACACTATTACTATTGNTCAACTTAGTGTTAAGAATGAATCCCAGATTTTTAATTTTATCGGTAACAGCGAGAACTTTGCTACCAATTAATAACTCGGGGATATCTTCAGAGTGAATCACACTATTACTATTGGGGAGAACATAGGATTTTGTAGCATTTAAAGACAAACAATTATCACGAGCCCATTCTGACACCGCAGACAAATCACTTTTAATTCTAAAACACAAATCTTCAATAAGACCAACACGACTGGACAGGTATAGCTTAATATCATCAGCATATGCATGTACATTTATATAACGGCACACAGAGAACACATCATTAACAAAAAGACTAAACAACAACGGTCCAAGAACAGATCCTTGCGGAACACCAGAAGCAATTACTTTTGACATAGAGAAAGTATCCCTACCTCTAACTCTTTGGGATCTTCCTTCAAGGTAGCTAGACATTAACCTTACAGCACTATCTGTAAAACCAAATAAATGCCTAAGTTTTTTACACAAAAGGCCATGATTAACTAAGTCAAATGCTTTTGAAAAGTCCAGAAGGCATAGAAGGTTTAGATCACCATTGTCAAGTTGTATCCTTATGTCATCAAGAATCTTCGTCATTGCAGTGGAACAACTATGCTGTGGCCTGAAACCTGGCTGAAACGATGACAGCAATCTTCTTTCTTGTATAAATGCCGAAATTTGTGTCGCCATTAACGATTCACATACCTTTGAAAGAGCAGGCAATATGCTAACTGGTCGATAATCACAGGGACTATTAGCATTAGTCTTTTTAGCCACAGGAAGTATGATGGCTTTCTTCCAAATGGAAGGGAAGCACGAACTGGCAAAACAGTAATTTATAGTATGAGTGATAGTACCCAATATAGATGCCAGTACAATTTTTATAAACTTAAGCGAAATTCCATCTTCCCCCACCGCATTTGACTTTATACCCCTTACAGCCCGCCAAACCTCTCCTTCACTCACACCTACAAATTGAAATATATTTACCAAATCACAGTCAGTCAGACTACATTCAGTTGAAGAGAAACTCACGCATCTGCTTGCACTAGTAAAAAAATTATTCAGCACATCAGGGTCCAAATCACACTTAGGTTTATCATTACCATGAACATTCAAGCTTTTAAGGTTGCGCCATAAGTCTCTGGAGGGAAGTGTTGCGTCAAGTTTATTCCTACAATACCAGCTCTTGGCCTGCCTAATGGTAGCCGTAGCTGCATTTCGTGCAGTTTTGTATTGAGACCAACGGCTTTCGGTTAGAGTTTTCCTCCACTTAGCATGCAGTTTATTACGCTTCTTTATTGCCAAGCAAACTGTTTTTGTATACCAAGGGCACGACTGATTGCTTGCACGAACTGATCGAATGGGGACATGATTGTCAAAAAGTACAGTTAGGGTTCTATTTAAGAATTCAAGTTTTTTATCAATGGTTTCGCAATACCAACAATCTTCCCAACAAACACTAGACAGATCACGAAAAAGTTCATTAACATTTAAGGACTTAAAATCTCTATACGTAAAAGTGACATCAACAACAGGACGACTAAAAGCTACATCTAGTGAACAAAATATTAAGTCGTGGTCAGATATAAAAAATAGTTGGTCAAATTTGAGGACATGTTTAAGGTCAGACGTAATAAAGACATCTAAGAGACTAGGCTGTGCATTATTAGCATATCTGGTAGGGACAGAATTATTGACTATAACAAGTCCTCCTACCCAAACATTGTCCAGTAGTTTATTGGTATAAGAGTCATTAACAAGCAAATTAACATTGAAATCACCACAAATTACATACCGCTCATAATCAAGTAAGAACACAGATAACTCACCAAAAAACAAATCCAATACGCACGACTTATGGGGGTTATACACACAAGAGACCAATACCTTACTTACACCATCAGAAACTTCTGATATTAAAAACTCTGTTTCAGAGTTAGCCGACTCCGCCAAAGACTTGATTTTTAGGTTGGACCGACAGTATATCGCGATCCCTCCCCCTCTTTTAAATTTTCTATCATTCCTTACCAAATTATAATTAACTATTTCATAGAAGAAGTCCGTGTTCATGGAAGAGTAGTCGAACATGGTATGGAGATATATGAAACCATTCGCATACTCATGGAGAAAAATTGTGGTAATTGGAAAAGGGGGCGTGGCACCTACCAGACAAACTGAATTTTTCATACTGCATATCTCTGGAAGTGTTCATGGTAGAGTACTTGAACTTGGTATGAAGATAAAGGAAAACAATCGCATACTCATGGAGAAAAATTGTGGTTATTGGAAAAGAGGGCGTGGCACCTCCCATACAAATCGAATTTTTCATACTGCATATCTCTGGAAGTGTTCATGGTAGAGCACTCGAACATGCTATGGAGATATATGAAATCAATCTCATACTCTTAGAGCAAATTGGGGCTATTTGAAACTATTACGTATCTTTGTATGCATGCACCCTTTTGCTAGGTTATTTAAGACGGCGATAGAAATATGCCTTCTGACAACCACCAAACCGTAATATTACACGATAAATGCGTCACTGAAAATCATGAACGCGCACTGTTGGTGAAAATGTTGGACCAAAATGTTTCAATACAAAAAACTAATTTTGGGCAATTACATTTTTTTATTTCTTATTTTTTTTGAACTAGATTTATAATTTGCATCTTCTATGATCGAAATCCGGAAGTCGGATAACAGAAAAACCGCCGGATACGCCGGATTCCGGATATCTACTGGATACTCGGCACATCCCTACTCACAATATTACTTTTTAAAAATTGAATAAATAACACATTAATGGCTAATTAAGATTTAAAATATATAAATATGGTATCCTCTTACTTGCTTCATAAGAATCTAAGACTTTATTTTCAAAAGCTTTTCTAAAAACCGTAAAATGTTTTATTCGAAATGCATCTGCACTGAGAAGTTGCAAATTTTCAGAAGCAATACTCGAATTGTCGAGTTTACATTGGCTGTAAAAACTTGGTATTTGAATTATGAAAATAAATTATTATTGAAAATAATGCATTAGTGTATTGGCCTAGTAAAAATAAATATATATTTTTTCAATTCGGGCCAGTTTTACGAAATGTGGTTTTGGCCCCTCAGATTAATGACATATCCCTATGTGCGTCGTGGGAACGAGTATTCAGAAGTACTAAATAGCACATACAAAGGAAAAAAAACTTAATTTTTTCCGGTAGTATATAACCCACAATTTCTTAATATGTATAGGGATGGAAATTTTGGGAGGTAACATCGATACATCGATGTTTCGATGCACCAGAAAAATTAACATCGATGCTAAAATACATCGCCAGAAAAACATCGATATATCGGTGGTTTCCGATGTTTCACAATTTGTTAGGTTGTAGTCACATTAAAAGGAAAATTTAAAACTTTTCAATTCCAACTCTCTGTAATTCAATTAGAAAAATACTTACATTTTGAAAATCTGACATCAGATTCGTAATCAGCAACCCCAGAACTCCTGGTAACAAGTTTCAACCCATGACAATGCGTAAATCGTTCAGTATCAACGTTTTAAATTTAGTATTTTTTTTTTTAATTTGATCGCCATGTTGGATCAACCATTTTGAATTATAAAACAATTGACTTCAGATTCGTAATCGGCGACCCCAAAAACTCTCGAGTGCCGGGTGGCGAGCAAATCCAATAATTAAAAAAAAAAAAAAAATTGATCGCCATTTTGGATCCGCCATTTTGAATTTTGAAAAACTGACTTCAGATTCCTAATTAGCAACCCCAGGAACCCCCTGGTAACAAGTTCCAACCCATGTTTTAATTTTACTAGTGTCTTTTCGAGAGCACATTTTCGGGAACTAGACCCATTCTAATTGTCCAAGACAGGTGTGTAATTAAGGGAATATCCCAAATAATACCAGAGTAATACCACATTTTTTGCTGCATTTGAACATATCAAAAAAATTTAGTCAATCAGCGTTTTTATAAAAAACCGACCAGCGCGACCTCTAAAAAAACTTTTTTTTTTATAAAAAAAATACGTGTCTCTTTTTTTATAACAAATAACAATATTCTGATGTGGCGTTTATGAATTTCCAAAAAGAGTGTTTTTATAAACCACTCTAATGTTCATGAACAAAATTAAAAATTTTTGATTTTCACCGAGCGGTTCGCGCATATTGTTGTTGTAGCGTCTTACTAAGCGCTGCCTAGATCGGTTTGTCCCTCAGTCGTTGTCGTCAAGCTCAACCAACGGAAAACCCAGGAAGTGTGCCACTCCGACGAGGTTGGACAGGAGGGAGTAGGTGGTTGTTCTAAAACGGCACTCTCACGCCTTTTGACATATGCAACGCTACTAGGTCCATTTTCTCACAGTGGCGGTTGCTTCGCTGGGGCCAGGTGATACGTAAAATATGGCAGTAGCAGGTCCTCTGGCGTCTTATCTACCGGTGAAAGTCTTTATGTGCCGAATCTCGGAATTGAGATCCCTGATACGGCGATATCCGTGATCGGCCACGCTCGTTCGCTAGGACAGCCGCTTCGGCTTGTAATGAAGTGGACTACAGCTGCTGGTTAGTCCTCGTTAGTACAAGTGCTTTGGTCACCTTTTTCCATATAAATTCTTTGAAATAAAAAATCCTATTAAGGTATACATTTTTATTTTAAAAACAATAAATTATGGTGATATTGAATAAATGTATATATAAAGAAATCCAATATACTATTTTAATACTTCTTCATCTTAATACTTTAACAATTGCAGCAAGTAACCCTCCAACCTGCTTGAAAAATTCACCGAACCTTAATTGTTTAATAATATTAATATGGAAAGAGCAATGTACTACTACAACTAATTCTCGTTGTTGTTGTTGTTAAAGGATATCCCGACTGAGGCGGGCCTTAGTAGTGCCGCTAAACCAACAACTACGACTTTTTCTTGATAAACACTTTCATTTGTGCAAATAACATGAACAAAAATAACATAATACGAAACTCTTTCTCTCGTGAGAGCGCTGTGAAAAGGTGCATTTTTATAACATCCCCCAATATTTCCACAGCAGTGAAATACATATTGGGAGATTTATTGAGTAAATTTTGGAGAACTTTTTTATTTAACAAAATAAGCAAATGTTTTGGAATTTTAATGTCTTCTTCATTATTTAATGTCAAAAATTACCAATTAAAATGCGTTTTCTTCAAAACGCTTTCTTTAAGTAAGATTTTGTAATGTGATTGCAGGAAATCCATTGAAATTAAATCGGTGCGTTTTGTGCGTATCTAGTGGCAGCTCACTATTTTGCTTTTCAGCTGTTCAGTCGAACTTTATTTGACAGTGCTGCCAACTCAGAAAACGAGTTTAAGTTAGATTCTCGGAAGCAAAATGAGTTACGTATCATGTCATCCTTCACATGAAAACACAGCACCAGTGTGTATACCCGCAAATGTGCGTCTGGTTACATGTGCATCTTCAGTGTTTACGGTTACGTTGAAGAACGGTATGTATACCTTCAATAAAAATCCCATGAATTTCGTCATCACGGAATTCTACTAATATGAGATTTCCCGAGTTCGAAAATGCGCATTAAAACTAAGGAAGAGCATTTGGCCAGCAATTCATCTTAATGAAGAAGAAGACTGGCTGCAGTTGCTTAGAGCACTCCACCTGTGCATTTAAATATCGCTCTGGAAAGAAATATATTGAAAAATATCGGATTTATATAGGGAGTTCACAAGGTGTTGTATACTGTCGTACTGTTGTATGTCATAAACTTCAAACGGCTAAAACAATATTTGGGGAATTCGCAAGCTAACATAAAAGTTTTATTATGAAATTACACACAATTAAAAAATAGTTGGTAGTGATTTCAAGTCCTCTAAACATTTATTTAGCCGTTAAAAACTTTAAAACATACAACAATACGACAAGTACGACACCTTGTGAACCACCCAATAATATTTTGACAAAAGTAATTGCAAATTAACCCAATTTTTCAACCCGCTGGCACGACGAATATGATGTTCAAAAGAGAAAGAATAACAACGATTTTCACACACATTGTTGTATTTTAGCGCAAAACGATAAGCTTAGCAAATATTTTAAATCATTGCCTGGAACATGCACATTTATCATTATTATTGGAAATGCAAGACTTGGCATGGTTTAATATTTCTTATCAACTGAAAAGAATAAAAACACATTATTCTTACTTAACATTTCAAAGTTCTTATCTCTAATCTTGAATGGAACTCTGTGTGGAGAATGAGAGAATTAGAAATCAGGTGATCTCAGCTGTTTCCAAATGTAAACAAACAAAATGGCGCTTCCCATACTTGCAGTTAAGCCTGTACAATGGTACTTATGCACATCATCGGTTACAGCGCTCTTACACGATGTGTATTTGCATATGTAAATGCTACTTTTTTCTATCCACTCGTATGTATTATTAGAATGTTTTAGAAAAGTAGCATTTACATTTGAAAATACATATCGTGTAAGAGCGCTATTAGCGTGACAGCATGAAATGTTTGCCATTATGAATGGTGATAGCGTAGTATTTGCTAACTGAGTCATACATATGTATCATCGCCCAGTGGCACGGCTTGTTGTGTGCATTCATATGTATGGGATGGTATATAAGTACATGCACAAATACCCTGCAGTGAAAAGTCAAACCAGCCAGTAAAAGTTCTAGTAAATCAATTGGTAGAAATCGTATAGTTCATTAACTGGTATGAAATGATGTGTCAACTGGTAGGATTATACTGGTATTGCTGTTGTTGTTGTAACATCGAAAATACCCCAAAGTTTTTGGGGAATGATGTTGAAGTGGCAGTCCTTGGCCAGATATGAATTTGAGTCGTTCCGGTTACGTATAACCGACTGTCGTGCACTGATGGAAATAACGCAAAGTAAAATCAAATAATTTGTATTACTACGCAATTTAAATAATCACGTAGAGTATATTTTTCTTAGCTGCCCATCCTTCTTTACACGAAAAACTTGTGCCCTTAACCGAAAAGAGCACTGAAGCGAATTTTCTTTACTACTTCAATGGGGGAAAGTATCCGAATCCCTATGAAACCAAATAAGGGAGGAGCACTTACCACGTAGAAATGACTGTAAGCAAAATTTTTTCCGAATGGTATCTAATTATTTATATAACTACAAAAAATTATTGCCGTTTTCGTTGTTCTGCAGGATGAGCAAAATAAATAAAAGCTATTAAAATTAGGGTAAGTGTAGAGCCAGTGCAGATAAACGTAATACTTTCTTTGATAATTGATAATAGTTGCACGATAAGCCAGGTATCGCTAATGTGCAGGTATGTTGAATGCATATATATATCGGAGCACTAATCGCGTGCTGTGGTGTTGATTTAAACTCAACAGTTTAAAGCACATTTCCATGTCTGGCTGTAGCCACACAATTTGTTAATTTCAAGATTTCGGATGGTCAGGGTTCAAATCCCATTGCAGGCAACGTGCAAATTAAATTTTTTTGGTGTGTATTAATTAGCATCCGTAAAGTGCAAAACGAACGTTTCACTTTAATGTGGACGTATTTGGGTTAAATAATGTGCGTTATACATACGGTGACCATCCGTACTGTATTATATGGGACAGTTCTTTTTTGATCAATTGTCCTGGTAATTAATTTATTTTATACGGTAACGGTAAGTCCTATCTACTTCAAACTTGTACTTTATTATACGAAAATGTAACGAATTTTTTGTAACCAATTTTGTGGGGTAAACATCTCGAGAAAAGTATCCTACAAATGTGTGATGTTACTAGAAGGATGCTGTTTCAAGGTTAATACATCTAGGATCATTTAAGAAGGTTTTAAGATCTGTTAGCCTTTGTGGAAAAAATTAGCAAAATTATTATGGGAACGATACTGGCATTACTAATGGTTAGTGCAGACGAATATCCGGACAATAAACAACCAATTTCTCCTAAATAAAAATGATGGAAGACAAACTAGTTCATTTGAAAAGCAACTGCATCTTTCCCTGCAGGGTACATACTCAAATACACACACTGCCGGTTATCATATGCGATTTATTGCTTTGGTAGATACTGGTTTTATGTATGTATGTATATGCAGCTCTTACATTATTAACACTTTAACTTATATCTTAAATAATATTTGACAGTTAATATTAATGTTTTTTAAATACTTATTAATGTTATTTTATTTTCATTATATAGTATGTTAGCTTTTTTATAAACGCACATGATCAAGACTAACAATGCGAAGGTGAACTCGAAGTTTCCCTTATATTGCACAGTTGTTTCATCAATAAGTTAAAACAGATTTACCAAACAATACCGAAAAATTACGGCACATTATCTAAGTGGCAACGCTTGTAGTTCACTACGTTCACGTGTACACTCAAACACACCAATACAAGAGACGGTGTAGACGCCGGTAATGTCACATGTGCATTTACTCATATTCATGTGCGTACATATGTATGCCCACAAGGAACGTGTACAATAGGACATGGTGATAAACAAGGTTGAAGAAACGCCAAAATATGGAAATATGTCAAAAGCGAAAGAACATGTGCGAGGCTGGTATTAGAAATCTTTGTGCACGGCATGCACACTGATATTCCCGTGTTGTGCCAGTTAGTCTATGTTGTTCTCATTACTATTTATAATATTTATTTGTTTATAAAAATATTTGTTTTACAAAATAACTAAATTTCTACGGCTTCTATGAAGATTTTATAATTATTGGCTGTGAAATAAAAGTGCGTGTATAAGTATGTTGTTCGGGACTTATACTGTAAAAATATTATGAAGTTCTAATTCAATTACATATGCAATAAAAGAGTTTACAATATATAATAAAACAAAAGTTAAGGTAGATGGAGCATTAACGCATCAAAGTTAAAAAATAATATAAAAACCAACCAAGAAACCCCAAACTAATGTGAATACTTATCTTCTCAGAAGAGGAAAATAATAATTGTAAACAATGATATACCGGCATGTGTACATGAATTAGTTGAATTTTTAATAATTTACCCGTAATTTATGCAATCACGCATATGTGGTATGCTATGTATTGTATGGTAGGAAAGGTCGAAGTCAACAAGTGTGTTTTATATTGAACGAGGGTGTTGTCATATATATACTGCTTATCGGGCATGTTCCGAAAATCGTATGATTTGAAATCGGTGTGGTTTACAAGATTTTTCTTAGAGATTGATTCCAAAAGATTGACATTAAATTGATGGATATGACGTAAATGATGTGTTTTTACTTACCAGTTTCCATTTGAAATATTTATTACTTTCATTACAAGTTCCCAAAAATATTTACATTTCGTAATATAATTTATGCATGTCGAAAAACTTTTAGGCAGTTTTCAATTATTTTCAATTGTGTCAAGATATTAAATTTCGCACCATGTAAAGAAATAGAAAAAAAAATCACAACAGTGCGCATGTTCTCATCTCTTTGTATTAGTAGGTAGTTATTTTCTAAATGCATATGTATGCCCAATGTTGTCATATGTCTGTACATCAGACCTGGCCAAAACTCACCCAATCACATATTTAAATTTTGCTAAACGACGAGAGAATGAAGAAGAACAAGTCGCTCATGTGTCTGATGCAAACAGAGTTGACAACGAATTTGAGTTGCAAAATATAAGAAGGGTATTTTTTTATTATGTAAATATTGTGAAAGGTAGTGATTATATTAAGGAATTAAACTTTTAATAAAGTTTAAATTAAACTTTTAATAAAGTTTAATTCACATTAGTTTCATGCTTAACTTTTTTATCAACATTTAAATTAGAATTAAAGCAAAAAGTTAAAAATGTATTTACTTCTGATTTTAAATTAAATGTAAAGGGAGTTTTAAGTATGTAAATATAAAAGCTCAAAATTATAAAAATATATATCTCTATTTACGTCATAATATAATAAATATCTATTTATTTTTTGCTTCTGTCGAGTTAAAATGTGTTTTGATCAGGGCGATCTACCGCCAATGGAGGATTCTTTTTTTTTGATACTTTTGACAAGATCTCTGTTAAAATAAAATATATATTTTTTTTAAGTCGATTTCACGAATTTCATTAAAAAGGGTAATTCTTTCAGAAACTGCGCTTTTTGCCCTGTACACTGGTGTTGATAGAGAAATCGCATTGAATATTTTTGCGAACTTTTCTCTTTGTTTCCCAAAATATTTAAAAGTATCTTTTACAAAGGTCCTTAAAAAAGATTCCGTCTATATATGGACGGCATCGTTTTGCTACACCTATAGCGACCATATAAGATGCTGCTTTAACTTCTTTGCTCCTATTTCTTTCTAAATTTTTATTGGAACATACTGGTTTCAACGACCCTTTCAAACGCAAAACCATGATATTCAGTGCCATGGAATGTGCTGTAATGGAGCTTAACAAAAAATTGTATCGCGCGTCCGATTTCCTTATGACACACCAAACATTCTGCCCCTCCCTTCCCATTACTAAAGAGTAAAAAATCGACCTCCCAATCTATAATGAGCATCTTTACCGAGGCTTGCTTTGACTTGATTGCTTGAAAGGTGCGAATCGATAGAACACGGTCAGAGCATGAGAATACCGAGCCAACAAAGTGACGTAAATTTTGCCGTCCGGAATTGTCCGGAAACGAACAGAAAACTACTACAATTCGTATCAATTCGTATCCAAAAACGTTGAAAAAACAGCGCGCTTTCATATCTGAAAACGACGGAACGTTCGAAAAATATAATGTTAGTGGTAAAATTTTCTTTATTTTATTATTCAGGTACAATTATTGTTTAATATTTATAAATAATAGGTCGGAAATTATACTGGCAGCTTAAAGACTAAGAAGAAGAAAAAGTAAATAAGAATTAGTGTGGTTTATGAGAATTCCTTTAAAATTAACTCCCTATACTTTAAACAGTGTGATGAGTAAGTGTACAAAGCTCTGTAATCTCAGCCATTTAAAATGTTTATTACTTTAGCCAGATTCAAAACCGTCTCCCTAAATCAGTCTAACCGCATGTTTTTATATGTATATCGAGTTTCTCAAGCATTAAATTCTTTCAATGGTTCAATATTTGCGCTGTTTGCTATACTGTGCCACTTAGCTACCCAACACGCATTTTGTCTCACCGCCTCCTTGGCCAGAATGCATGGTAGTCTGCAGTCCGGCAAGCTTAAAACACCTGGAGATGAACAACATGTGGACACTCAGAGTATGAAAATATAGTGGAAGTAGCTTAGTTTCCAGATGAATCATATAATTGGGTGTGTTTGAGAGCAAATATATGAGCATCTTAATAAAAACCCACAGGAGCTTCTATACCGATTCATGTTTATTTATACCTCATATTTGTGCTCCATAAAATAGGATCGATCTTACAGCTGCGTCGAAAATTTTAAATTTTTTAGATACACAGATGTTTGGATTATTAATGTATTCTAGTCAGGTAGCGTTGATGGACTTTTTGATACTAGTAGTTTTTCTTCTAAATGCTTGACATAAGTGAGTTTATAGTTGAGAGTGACACGGAGGTATTTGTATTCGTTCACAATCTCAATGGGATCATTACCAAAGTTCCTGCTATAACAAGAAGGAACTCTGTTACCCCTCCTAAAAATCATAATAATTGTATTTTAGTTGTTCAAGCTGAACATTTGAATGCATATATACGTAGTCGTTAGTGGCTGAAAGTGCAGAGGAGCGTTCTAGTACTTCTTAGCTTTCGGAAGGTGCTTCCTGATTTTTTTTTCCAACAATGAAAAGGCTTCTGTAAAGGAAAGCATAGCGAGCGAAAAATCGAATAAGAAATATTTCAGAAAATCAGGCAAAAACATATCCGTTTCACTAAAATGTTCAATACTTGTCTGTACATACGTTTCTGCCACACACTTTAGTCGAAAACCGGATCGACAAAGTACCCGAAAATGGAATCGGTAAACTTTTTGTCCTTTTCAGGATCCATTTTCGGGATTTTCGCTGGCTGGGTAGGTATAGGCATCTCTGATTCATAGAGTACGTTAGTGTATGTGTAAAAGCAGAATTGAAAAATTTGGCACGCGTGCCTATGAAATGGCCAGCTCTGCCATATATTTATACATATGTACATACATATTTATATATGTATATATGCACGTGTGTATATGAAGCACTGTAGTCAAAATTCTAGAAGCAGTCCTAAACAATCAGCAGAATAAAAAGTTCTGAATATATATATATACATATATATATATATATATATGTTTTTTTTTAACATGCAGCAGGCCGCGAAACAGAGTCACTTGGCCACATACTCAGATGGCTTCTTTGTCTGCTTGTGTGTGTCACTTCGCGAGATTCCCGAACGTAGTTGTCACTTCAGCAAGTAAAACAAAATTCCAAGTCAAATTCTCAATTCTCTTTTTGGCTGATATAAGCTTTATTCTTAGAAATATAAGCGATGGCACATATGATGAATGCCATAATGATGATGAATTTAGCGTAATTTTAAGTCCAATTCCAATTTTTATTTGATCTATAATGATTTCTTGGGAAGTCCAACATCATTTTAGTGGAACAGGATTCCTTTCCAATTTTTTTTATATATATTGGTTAGACTCCAATGGCTTGACTAACATTTGGATAACTGCTTTTGGCCCGTGACACCGCCGATAATAATATTTCGTATTTAATAAGAGTGAGTGGCCACATGGATAACACAGGTCCACAAAAAAAAAAAATCGATGAAAGGTTCATTTGACCAAACCTAGTCTGTTATATGTTTTTGGGGTCGCTGAACACGAATCTGAAGTCCGTTTTGCTCCATCGCGTCTGGATTTTTTCCTAACCTCAAAAAACAACTCGGATTTTCTCTGTCACGTATTGATTTAAAATCCGCTATCAATTAAGAAATATATTTGTTCTGTGAATGGGTTTGTGCACCAAATAAAAAATAAAATTTATTTGTGATTTGATTTGTCAACCAAATAAAAAATAAAAAATTGTGATTTGATTTGTAGATCGAATCAATTTGATTTGTAATTTTTCAATTAAATAATATTTTTGTTATGCAACGCAAGTAAGATATTCATCATCTTCCAACTTCCAGTTCTACGAAAATCTTTAGGATTTTTGGAACTAATTCGGGATTTTCGAGCCTTCTTCAGGATTTTCGGAATCTTCGGGATCTTTGGACTATTTCAGAATTTTTGGACTATTTCGGGATTTTCGAGACTACTTTGAGATTTTCGAGATCCTCGGAACTAACTGGGGAGTTTCGAGACTTCTTGAGGATTTTCGGACTATTTCGGGATTTTTGGACTATTTAGAGATTTTCGGGATCCTCGGGACTAATTGGGGATTTCCGAGACTTCTCCGGGATTTTCGGAATCTTCGGGACTACTTCGGGATTTTTTGCCTTTTCGTGATTTTTGAGACTACTTTGATATTTTAGGGGATCCTCGGGACTAATTCGGGATTTTCGAGACTTTCTAGGGATTATCGGAATCTTCCGGACTACTTCGGGATTTTTGGACTATTTCACAATTTTTGGACTATTTCGTTATTTTCGAGACTACTTTGGGATTTTCGGGATCCTCGGGACTAATTCGGGATTTTCGAGACTTCTTCCGAAGAGGTCAAAAGAGTCTCGAAAATCCCGAATAAGTCCCGAAAATCCCGAAGTAGTCCTGAAGATTCCGAAAATCCCGAATAGTACCGAAAATCAATAAAAATATTGATACCCAAATCGATGACAAAAACTATCAAAATCTATAAAAATACGATAATAAAATCAATACCCAAATCGATAACAAAACCGATAACAAAATCGATAAAAATATCGATAACAAGGTCAATAAAAATATCGATAGTAAAATCGATACCCAAATCGATAATAAAATCGATACCTAAATCGATAACAAATTCCATAAAAATATCGATTATTATATCCATAAAACCCGAGAATACCGAAAATCCCAAAATAGTTCCCTGGTTTAGTCTCTGTGTATCTATACCATTTTCTTTACTTTTATCGGTATCCTCATCCTCATCTTTTTCTTAATATTTATCCTTGTTTTAACGTTTATGCGTATCATTTTCTTCATCTACATATTCTCCTTCACCTTTGCCCTTATATAAGAATGTGTTTAAATTTACCTTGATATTCATTTTTGCATTTATCTTTAGACATCTTTATTTTTGTTTTTATTTTTACGTTTGCCTTTATCCTTTTCTTCTTCAATATAATAAAATTGCTATTTTCAGTGTGTCATATTATGAATGTGCACGCTCTCTTCTTTGTCATAAATGTTCGCACATGTATGTGAATGTATATCGAGCCCTAACCGCCAAAATAACGTAAGCGACATTTTTTTTTTTAATTTTCTTTTTGATGCAGAAATATTCCTAGAGCATCTAGATGCATTTCTGCATCAAAAATAAAATTTTGAAAAAAATGTCGCTAACGTTATTTTGGCGGTTAGGGCTCGATATGTCGTGTAAAGAAATGCCTAACGCTTTGCTTCCTCTTATGTACGTCCACTAATATTTTTCAGTCTTTCAATAACCCACAAATTAAGACACTTATAAATAAAAGTCTCTGCCAAAGTGTCTTTGCCTAAGGGGAAATTTAATCAGTTGATAAATACCCCACAACAGAAAACTCAAAAAGATCGCACAGAGTGATTTGCCACTGTGAGAAACACTGTTTGTTTGAGAGATGAGTGTTTGTGTCAGTAGTAAACACCATACATAACAAGTGGTGAGGGTTATTTTCGATCTCTGGTAAAAATTATTAGTTTAGGTTAAAAGGACTGAAGAGCAGAACCCTGCTTACTAATAGGCCAAGAATAATGGCACTGAAATAACATTTGGGTTAAGGACTAATCTTCTTCGATGCTGTGAGCTCGTATTTCCACCTGTGAGATATCTGCAAGTATTGCAAGGTTTGCCGAGAGTGCGGAATCTTCTTCTATAATCTTTTTATACCCTATGTTACGTCCGAGGTCACTCCCTATATACCAGTTAAAGCCCCATGAAAATCCATTCCATAGTTCCGGAGATTAGTGAGTTCAAACAGACAAACAATTGCAGTTTTATTATAGTATAGATAGATAGAAGATAGAAGATTAAGGGCCGGATTCACAGCGTTTAGTTAAATCATTGTTAACTTATATTACGTTCAAATTGGCCCCATTTAACTTGTTAAATGAAAAAGAGCATTTTGTAAAACACAATCGTTCACATTGAATATTTGGTGTTAATTTTAACGGTTGTTTGATTTCAAATAAAAATTAAAAAAAAATATTCAAAATCCATTTTTTTTTGTTTAAATTTTGTTTTGTGCGTATGTTTGCTTTATAATAGAGACTTCAAAATGTTAAGTTCGTATGCATTATTTATCTCTGCGTACGATGAGGCCTGATGAGAAATAACTAGTTCTCGCCTTGGTCTCTTTTTTGACGGGCAGACATGCATACAATTTTGATATTTTTTGATAATTTTTAGTTTTAAATATTTTAGAGAATACATTTTTTTTAACGTTGGCGTGCTAAAGGATAGCTTTTGGCTCTTTCTGATTGGCTGAAGCAGATAGTTGTATAACAACTCTGCACTGAAAGGGTTTTCAAACGAAATAAATTATTTAACTGGCTCAATTTTCCGACAATTGCATACGATTTAACTGGTTTAGTGGTAAGCAGTGTGCAACATCGCAAAAAATATAGAAAAAACGGTTTTTCTTAACAGCGGTCGCCCCTCGGCAGGCAATGGCAAACCTCCGAGTGTATTTCTGCCATGCAAAACGGCTTCTCATAAAAATACAATCGCCGTTCGGAGACGGCGTAAAACTGTCGCCTTTATGTGACAACATCAAGGCGCACGCCACAAATCGGAGGAGAAGCTCGGCCAAACACTAACATATGTGTAAGCGCCAATCTATTATTATTATTATGCTTGTAATATCTGCACTTCTTTCAAAGAATGTATGATTACATTTATTCTTTACACTATAGAAAACATAGACCAAATTATAACACGACACTAGCATTATATTTTAATCATTAATGTTAAGCGTTTTTGCAAAACATTTTGTCAAACAAAAACGCTTAAAATTAACGATAAAAACAAAATAAAAGTGGTGTGTTATAATTCGTACTATATTTTTTACAGTGTGGAGAATTTAAGCAATCACAAATTCTACGAAACCAGCGCAGATTTTACCAAAATAATTTTGTTAAATATACGAATTATTTTTGTGCATTTTACAAAAATTTCGTAAAAAACAAAGAAATTGCACGAAATTCTTTAGTAAATATTACGAAATTCTTTAGCAAATAGTACGATGATGTGTCATATTTTCGTAGTATGTACGAAAACCGTTTTGTATAATCAACGAAAACTTTCGTTGCTCAAAATGACGAAACATTTCGTAAGGTGTACGCAAGTTGTCGTTATATTTACGCAGATTTTATTTTCAGTGTTTGATTGAATGTGACTGGTGGGACACTGAAAAGAACTCTATTTTACCCTTGCGCACTCAAAGATGAATTTTAGCCAAAACACTTAATTTTCACGAGCGATGTATTTGTGTTGTAAAATATGAATTATACGCTTTCGTTTTCAATATAAATGAGGTTTATATAATCTTCATAGAAATATTTAAAAATATTTAAAGTTGTGACTGGTGGGACATCTCCCTGTGACTGGTGAAAAGTAATTATGCATGAAATAAAAGTTTCCATAGACAAAAACTACAACATCTTTTGATTTTTTTATATTCTCCCACAGGTTAATGAAATATAGTCATTCAAAAAGAGGTTACTACTGAAATAGAGATAATTAAGGCATATTTATATTTATGTCGTTTTCCTCTTTTCAATGGAATGACCCAATTATAGGTATTTACATCTTATTGCATATTACCATAGCTTGTTTTAAAATATTAAAAAAATAGAACCGGCTTATAACATAGCCAAAATGGTGTTAATGCCTACGTTGTTTATAAAAGATATAAAGATAAAAATTACAAATAAATAAAAATAAAAATCCAATGAATTACTAAAACTAAACTAACGAGCAATATCATATATTTAATACTTCTATATTGGCACTAACCTATCCGCGCAATGTGGATTCAGCAATCAAAGGGAGATAGTTGTGAGCCAAATGTATGTTTTGCGCATGCGCAGGTTTCCCATGTATTAAGACTAGTTTTCACTATGTCATATTTTGACGCCAAAATTTGGGGACATATTTTGACACAACCTTATCTCGTTTATCTATACCTTTACCGATAATATTATGGGCCAAAAACTGACAGATAGCCGATTTAGCAGCACATGTACACGACTAAAGTCTATCGTGATCGAAATCAATTGATAAACCGCTTTTTAATCCCATTTGACAATGTGTTTTCACTTATTTGACGACAAATGCCGCTGAATTTGACATAGTGAAAACCAGCCTTTAGCACAGTATACAGTAATCCAGATAGCCAAAACAAAAAATGTAAATATGCTTATTTGACATTTTGTTTGAATGTATTGGTTGATATTTTTTCACAGTTGTCGTTTTCGTTAACCCAAATGAAATCCAATTTAATTATTTTCTTATATTGAAAAATTTTTCAAGTCACATCAAATAAAATAACGAGAAAAACCCAATTCCAAGCAAATCAAGCGTGAAGCGTAAGCGATTATGACAGGATGCAGTTCCTATATAAGTCAAACCATGTTCCGAACACAACTTTGAGTGAATAGTGGTAGGCTGACTTTGTAAAATGGTCCCATCGATTAGGCGGTAAAACAAGTATTACTTTGCTTAAGGTCGAACTCTTATTTTCAAATGCACGAAATTTGTATGTATTTGTTCAGCAGCTTATTCACATTTGAAAGAGGATAATGCATGAATTAATGCAAGTAAAGACGGTTTATGCAGATAAGCAAACGCTTTTGTTAACCGTATAAAATGTATGTACATATATACACATATGCATACATATTATATCAAAATATTCAGAATGACAACACGAATTGGTTCAGCCCTCTCTGTTTGTAAATACGCTAACTCGAACAAAATTTAGATATTTTAACGAAAGTCGGCCTCGAAGTTGCCTTTGGTATAATTTAGGTTAGTGTTAAATTTTGGCGAAATCTGCCAATAACCACGCCAACCTCCCACGTAGTTATCAAACATATTTTTGTTTTATTATTCGTTTTTTTTTTACGAATTTTGCTGTCCAAATTTACTTTTCAAATATATCAACAAACGTTTGTGGGTACTTTTGCATCAGTCGTTGCCTATGGGTTAATGACAAAAAAATCCTATACATTCACAATATTTCATGTATTAATTTTCAAATAAGCATATTGTCAACGGCAGGTTTACTGTATACTGTGGCCTTTAGTATCTGTGAATATATGTGACAAATAGATTCAGGCGAATTTGACGTGTCCTCAGTAGCACCTGAAAATAAATTTGGGGTTGGATTATTTTACTCAGGGGTGGTTATGACCCTTTGTTGACGATGTTTGCTTATAAAAACTGAAACTTTATGATGAAGTATTAATATTTTATTTTAAATACCTGGAAATTAAAGAACCGATTTAAAAATTTTTACAATGGTTACCAATTTATTATTTTAGAATGTTTAACTCAAACATATATCTCAATTTTTCACTGAGTAAGGATTTACTCACTATTCGGGTAAAAAGGAATAAATAACTATATTAACCTACTCAAATTTGTGCTGAGCTTTATATAATATTCGCAATGTTTATTTGAAATTTCGCTATTTTTAACCGACTAGCAAAAAATGAGGATGTTATCAGTTCGTCGGAATATTTTTTTTGTTTTTTATGTATGTTACCGCATAACTTTGGACCATGTCAACCGATTTATATATATATTTATATATATATATATTTTTTTATATGAGAATTGAAGTCGGTTTTTTTGCTAAAAATTATTTATTTTTATAAAGTAGAGCTCATAATCTAACAAAAACTATATAAATCCAAATTCAAAACTTTCTGAAAAAATTAAATGCAGAAAGTTTTATTAGAATTGCAAGCTTTTTAGTAAAAAAATTTCCGCAAGTTATCCACGTACCAAAATACGCATGTAAAGCTATTTTATTTAATTAAGCTCGTTTTTTCACATAAAAGGCGCTAGTGCGACATTTCTATAATTTAATTTATTATTATAAAATTAGTGAAATTAAATGTAAACCAAAAATTCCCTGTAAGTTTCTTTTAAAGATCCGCCACTGCGATTTGTTTTGAATTCAAGTGTAAATTTTAAATACGATTACTCGGTTTTCCTTTTCTTTTTTTTTAACCGACTTCCAAAAAAGGAGGAGGTTATCAGTTCGTCGGAATATTTATTTTTTTTTTTTTTTTATGTATGTTACCGCATAACTTTGGACCACGTCAACCGATTTCGATTTTTGTATCGGAAAGGTAGTGACTCAGAGGTGGTCGCATACTAATCTGGTTGAGATCCGATCAGTGGATCTTGAGATATATGTATATATATATTTTTTTTTATATGGGAGTTGCAGTCGGTTTTTTTTTTTTTGCTAAAAATTACTTGTTTATACATCTGTACTGTAATGTTTGCTGACTGCACTTGTAGATACTGCCAATATAGAAGTATTACATATATGAGCAATATGTAGTTAAATTTTATTTATTATTAAAAAATGTATGTTTTCCATGTTTTTTCTTCAGGCGATGTGTTATCTTTGCTTTTTTAACCGACTTCACAAAAAGAAGGTTTTCAATTCGTCGGAATATTTTATTTTTTATTTTTATTTTTTATGTATGTTACCGCATAACTTTGGACCAGAGTTGTGAAAATGCATTAAATTTTTTAATGCATAGCATTTTAATGTAAATGAAAAAGATTAATGCATTAATTTTTGATATTTAATGTAAATGAAAATTTCAATGCATTAATTCCGAAGAAATAATGCTAATGATTTTTTTTGTATTAACATTAAAATGTTTAACTAAATGCTATTGCAATAATTTATTGCATTAAAATTATAACAAGCATTAAAAACCCATTAACTAATTTCATTTTGAAGTAAATATTCTTTGCTGATGTTGAGGGTAGAATTTTAAGGTCAAAAAGATAGTGACGGACGTTAAGGCTGGTTTTCACTATGTCAAGTTCAATGGCATTTGTCGTTAAATAGGTAAAAACACATTGTCAAATGGAACTAAAAAACGGTTTATTGATTGATTTAGATCAGAGTAGGTTCTCAGTCGTGTACATGCGCAGCTAAATTGGCTATCTGTCCGTTTTTTGCTCATAATATATGTAATCGGTATGCATCAACAATCAACATAAAAATCTACAAAAGCACTCTGAGTTGTATGCACATTGGCTTTTATTTTCATAAAACATCTAACAACGTTTAGAAGAATTTTTCTACAAATACACATAATATAATGAAGCTGAAAAAACTATTAGTAATTATTCCAAGTCCTTCCAAGAAAGGTTATTTATATTTCACTAGAAAAAAAAATTTAATGGTTTTTAATAATGCAAACGAGCAAAAGTATTAAACATTTTAGTGCATTAAAATTTTTTCATTAGCATTAGCTTGGATAATTTAATGAAAAAAAAAATTTCATTAGCATTACATTTTTCAGAATTAATGCATTGAAATATTCAATTGCATCAAATTTCATAAATTAATGCATTAATTTTTTTACATTAACATTACTGCTTTAAATACCATTAATGCATTAAAAAATTAATGCAATTGTCACAACTCTGCTTTGGACAACGTTAACCGATTTCCATAATTCCTTTTTTAAAGGGAAGGTGTTACCTCAACTGTGGTTTAAATCCGATCATTGAATCATGAAGAAATTAACGATAATCTTAAATTTTTATATGAAAATTGAAGTCGGTTTGGTTTTTTGCCTAAAAATTACTTGTTTGTTAATTGCTTTATGCATGTCCTTTTCAAACTCTATAGCTCATTTCTTTATAAGGCATCTATAAATGTTAGTATAGGGCATGAAGAGGAATATAAGCAAGTTTTGTTGTTTAAAGACGCATAAATAAATGTCCATATTTGTACAAGTGTGTACATAAAAATCTCACGAACTTTTGATTTTGGTGAGTATGCATAGTTTTGTAGGTATATGGTCAAAATCACTATTTCTGTTGAATATGGCTGACTTCCAAAACGTATCAATACAATGTTTGGAAACTGTTATACTGCGGTATTCAAACTGTTTGTATATGTAGAGTTGCGACACATTGCAACCTTATACATTACATATTTTAAATATTCAATTTATCAATGAACAATTTTTTTGAATTTTCCATTTTTAAAACAGAAATGGTAACCAAAAACAAACGAAGCATCAACTTTGTTTCTGATGCACTCTAGCGATGCGTTTCGATAACTTTTCGAATGCGTTTTGGAAAGTATACTTTGTCAACATTTTGTACTTTGGCGTTATGGGACATTCTACTTTGTACGTATGCAAAGCAATTGACCTATTTTTCAGAAGAAAATATATTATAATAATAAGAGTTATTGTAGTGTTTTATCCTATCTGAAACAATACCCGCTCGCTGCAGTCCCAAAACGAGCTAAAACACCATGACTCAAAGTGATGATTTTTTTCTTTTGCACGGAGTATTTCCTTTACCGAATATCTTTTGGCACTGATATTTTTGTATAATAATCTTAAATGTATAATTATTATAAAAATATACTACACGTAGGTGTGCCATTCATATATCATATTAAAACAAAAGTTAATAAAGTTGTGCCTCTGGATTATTAAAATTTAACAAAGTTTTCCTGTTCTACGTAACTTTTTACGGTATTATTTTTGAAAATGGCGTTAAAGTAATGTATCCACCAGAATTGAAAGTGTGTCTCTAATAGAAGCAGAGTATTGGAAATTTGTTATCTGAAAAGAAACTCAAGAAAAAAATCACTTATTTATCGTTAGGTGGACGGTGTGTTTTATGCTAGAAACTGTTCTACACTTGTATAATGTGTTCATATATCGGTAAGTGTCCAAACAAAGTTTAAGCTAGTTATCAAGGCAAAAGTTTTCAAATTTTAATGAATTACCCAGGACCACGAAAAAAATCGATGAAAGGGTAAGTAAACCAGACCAGTGGGGCTATTCTCAAACGGGTTAGCGACAAATTTCGGATCGCTATCGCAATTGGCCAACGTATGTTTTGAATGGTGCAAGGTTGAGATAGCGATACGATATTCGTCGCTAACTTGTTTGAGAATAGCCCCACTGGTGTTTTATAGTATGTTTTGGAGTCCGTTTTGCTCCATCACGTCAGATTTCTTTCTATTCTCAGAAAACGTGGCGAAACTTTTACCCGCATTTTGGTACTGATTTGAATGTGAACATATGAATACAGTGTAAGAAAATTATTTTTCTATAATTGTTTCCATCTTTCAGTCTTCCTCCGGGGTTTTTGGACATGACGAAACATGTTTTGCAAGTTCTGGATCATATTTTGTGGGAGAAAATGCTCAACACCGTCAGCCAAAGAAATAACTAAAAATTAACGCGGTTTTCTGGCGTTTTAAAACTGGGCTATAAAACTGTATACCTAATTTTTTTTAACATTTTGAATAAAAACTTTAAAATTTTTGGGTGTAATTGTTAAAGTTAGACTTTTATAATTTTTGTAAGAAGTTTGAAATGTGGATTTATGTGGTGCTGTTTACGTAATGTGCTAGAATTTTATAAAAAAAAATTATAAACATTAAATGAACAAAAGAAAAATAACGAAAACTGGTCGAAATGTCACTTAACTTAATCAGCTAACCACAAGTGTATATGGGCATATCTCACGAACTTTTGATTTTCGACCTTTGGAAAAAATAAAAAAATAAAGTTGTGGCACACTCATCTAACCGACTTCATCTTTTTCTTTTTGAACCTTGAAACATAATTAAATGAAATGGAAACTCATTTTTCAAGCTCGGTAATGTAAAAAAAAAATAAATTATAAATACCACAGGACTACAAAAAAAGCGTTGTAAAAATTATGAAAGGTTCTTTTTGACCAGATTAGGTGTTTTAATATGTTTTTAGGATCGCTGAACACGAATCTAAAAGTTTCGCCACGTTTTTTGAGGTTAAAAAAAAAACGAAAAGATTCATGTTCAGGGACCCCAAAAACATATGAAGAGCGATTCCGAATCTAATTTAAGCCACATTTTATGTGGTTATATCTAGTTAACTTTATATAGTGATTGTGTATCGTCTTTAACAATATTTGTCACTATTTACTGTTAACACACAGTCGGCTGTGTGATGACAATTATATTTGTGGTTAAGCTAACAGCATCTCATTTTGCGTTAAGCTTTTGTTTCCATATTTTATGGTGAAAGTAAATTGAACAAATTTCAAAAATTGTGTTAAAAAATAGCATTTGCACTGATTGTATGATATTATATATACAGCGTGGCGACGAATAACTGTTACCCAGGTTTTTTTGAGAAATAAAAGGGGCCTTTATAGATTTTGCGAAAAAAGTATTTTATTGTTAATTTTCCACACATTTTACTTTAGTTGTATTAATTAGTTTTTAAATTTTAATTCTTATTTACATTTGCCAGCAGTGTAAACTTTGAGAGAAAAGTTCATTTGGCATATATATATATACAGATGCGTGCAACTAATTAGCAACGAAATTCAAAACGATATTGCTTGCAAATTATGTTTACTTATTTATTTTTAATAATTTTCATTTAAAATATAATTCAATCTATATCAGAAACCACAATAACAAAAGTTGCAAAGCTTGCACAAATTGCAAAAAAATTAATCAAACTTCAAAAAATTGTCATCAAAATTTAAAAATTTTTAATGAGACTATTTAGAAAATTTTCGGGTATGCAGTTTTGTAGCCCATTCAATTTTAGTATAATAAAGTGCAAGTTTCAAGTCGCTAAACATTACCGCTGAGTTTTTAGAATTTTTTTTTGTGGAGGGTGTTGCGCATTTTCTTCCATATAACACATGATCAAAATTTTTTTTACATGGAAAAAAATCCGCAACACCCTCGACAAAAAAAAATTCTAAAAAATCAACGGTAATTTTTAGCGACTTGAAACTTCCACTTTTTTATACTAAAATTGAATGGGCTACAAAACTGCATACCCCAACATTTTCTATATATTCTAATTAAAAATTTTGAAATTTTGATGACGATTTTTTTAAGTTTTATTAATTTTTTTGCAATTTGTGCAAGCTTTGCAACTTTTGTTATTGTGGTTTCTGATATAGATTGNTTTTAAATTTTGATGACAATTTTTTGAAGTTTGATTAATTTTTTTGCAATTTGTGCAAGCTTTGCAACTTTTGTTATTGTGGTTTCTGATATAGATTGAATTATATTTTAAATGAAAATTATTAAAAATAAATAAATAAACATAATTTGCAAGCAATATCGTTTTGAATTTCGTTGCTAATTAGTTGCACGCATCTGTATATATATATATATAAGATCTGCTTCAGTTGAAATCTGGCAGGTATTAAGTAACAAAAGACCTAATTTAAATATGAATAATTCAGTCGAAACTTTTTTGGAACCTTCTTTTATTTCTATTTAGATGAAAGATTTACAAATATTTTTAGAATCAATTTCCTCGCCAAAATACCCGAAATTTAGAGATGACAACCGCCATTAATACTTGGACATCCCTTTCGTTGATCGATTGAGCCTGTTTTTGCCACCTTCTATGGAACTGCGTTATTCTTGAAGGTGTGCATTTTGTTTCTTTTTAATTTTGATTTCATATAGGCCCAATAACGCTCGGTCGTTTGAAGCTCTGGGCAATTCGGAGGATTGGCCTCTTTTAGTTCAATGTTCATTCCATTTTGCGTATAAAGCTCTTGCGCTTTTTTTGCACAATGGCTTGTTGCCAAATTAGGCCAAAACAATACAGGCTCTCAGAACAACATTCCAGGTGCAACAACACGTTCAGAGGGATTCGGATTCCTTTTCAAAGTCCTTGGAACATCCTTCTCCACTATTTTATTTATGGTGCCTGATTTTCCGCCAGATTCCGCCTTTCTCTCAATGCTGCAATTTTTGTTGATATTTGACAATGCATTTTGTACCGTCAACCTTCCAATTTTCAGCAATTTTACTAACCGACATTGGGAGATGTGTGGATTTTGCGTGAATTAGTCCAAAATCATTTTTCTTTGCTGAAGTTCTTTGCTCTCCACATCACTTATTTTTAAAGTTGCGCATATGAAAATAACTGTAATAAAAAACAACGATAGCAGAATCAGCACACTAAATAAATNGGCAATAAAAGATCGGAAATCATGTTGTGACATGGAACGGGTTTTTGGTTGCACAAGTTTGTTTATCAAACAATTGAGTTTCCATGCGGTCACTATAGCTGATCCCAATGCATTTGTCCATAATANAGAATCAGCACACTAAATAAATGGCTGATCGAGTAGTCGATAACAAAGTTATGCTATGTATAGTGCTGCCAAATTTCAAATGAAGCAGATCTTATATATAGATATATTTTTTTCTTGAGAGCTGCAAACTGATTTAAGAAATTTTTATAGAAGAAAATTTCTTTTCCAATTCTTGTGCGTCATTTTATATGATTTTTTCGTTTTTCCTGTGAGCTGGAAACAGCCCTTTAGCGTCCTTTATATACTGGTTTTGTTTGTAATTGGAAAGTATGTGACCGAATACTCTTCGTGCGTTTATTACAGTTACGTATTCGTTTCCAAATTGTAATCAACATTGTAAGCAGACTCAGGCAGGTTCTGCAATTCACTTCCGAGTGAATATCAACCCCTGTCAATTTGAATTCAAAGCGAAATAGATTGAAATTCACTCGGAAGTGAATTGCAGAACCTGCCTGACTACCTACAATGTGGATTACAATTTTAAATTGCTCATCGGCGTTTTAATCCATTAACCACAACCGTTGCTTTTAAGAAACGCTTACTTTAAAAAATTGTAAAAAAATAACCTAAGTCAATATTAAAGGCAAACTTACGCATTATAAATTTGAACTTTTTGGTTTTTAACGTGCATAATTATTTTTTAAAATTTTATTTTTTTCGATATTTCTCTTACAAGTAAAAAAAGCGCAAATTTTAACATATTTTTTTTAAATCCGTTAAAAAAGAAAAACATATTTATTGAAAATATTAACAAAGAAATATTTTCTATACTAAAGTATGCTAACTATTTTATGTCCACGATTATGTTTCACATAATATCGACATCTGCTATGAGTGTTTAAAAATCGCCGTTTCTTTAAAGCAACACTGGCGAGATATGTTATCTTTCTAAAAAATTCAACACATTCATAAATTGCCCATTTCAAATATTAAACGACATAACTAAAATATTTCAGTAGCATTTATTCAACTATGGAATTTTTCAAAACATTCCTTTGGATGCAAAGTGAGATTGCACTTCTTACATTGAAAGCGGCAAGTTTTGTGGCACACTTTGCATCGTAACTTTTTACCATCGGGAAGCAGAATAACAGAATGGAATTTTTCATTTAACCTCGGTAATTTTATTGGGCGATTCATTTCTTCAACATCTTCATCTGAATCACGTAATACTGGACCTTCAGTGTAAGTCAATAGAGACCTGGCAATAAAAGATCGGAAATCATGTTGTGACATGGAACGGGTTTTTGGTTGCACAAGTTTGTTTATCAAACAATTGAGTTTCCATGCGGTCACTATAGCTGATCCCAATGCATTTGTCCATAATAGCCACCACCACTTTTTTCCTCTTATTCGTATCCTGTAGTTGGCAACAGCATTGTTGTGTAGATCAACACCCTCCATTCCGTGATTGTACGTATTGATTACCTTTGGTTGCATTATTGCTGCCTTTGCTCGTTTCGATTTGTTCCATCGGTTTACTTTTAATTCCGGTTTTAAACGAAACGACTGTTACTAAGTTAACGGAAAAATTGTGAAACAAACAGCAAAGCAGAAGTAGAAGAAGTATTGACAACTTATTTCGCCAGTGTTGCTTTTAAGCAACGCTTGTTTGCGGGAAAACTCATTGCCAGAAAATTATGATACTTTAAAACTTGGAACTAGGCACTGGTCTTTATTAGAGCACCAGAAGCCAAATAAACAATTTTTTAGAATTTTTGTTTGTCTGCCTGTATGTTTGTACGCGCATCATTCTAAACAGAGTGAGAGATCTAAAACAGAGGTTCCCAAACTTATTTTTCTCGTAGACCCCTTTCAAAACTGTACTGGTTTCAGTGGACCCCCTGATACTCATTTCTAACATATTCCCAAAGCTCATCAGAAAATGTGAAGATTAAATCTAATTCCCAAAGCTCATCAAAAAATGTGGTGTGGTGGTGTGGTGTGGTTTTGCATCGCGGGTGAGTCCTAAAACTAAATTTGGAGTGGAAAACATAAAAATAAAATATTTTCTTGTGTTCTATTTATTAAAATAATGTGATTACACTCTTGCAAGGTTTAAAAAACAGAGCTCGTAAAGCGACGAAAGAACTATCTCGTTCTGAGGAGTTATATTTTTAAGAGCAATAAATAAACTCCTCACATGTTCGTGAATTTGTATGTGATGTAGTTTGTTTGTGTTGATGTCATCATTTTTATTTTTATCGCTCTGAGTTTTAAAGTGATGCGAAAAATATTCGTCACTCGCATTAAAAAAAAAAAACAAAACTTAAAACAACAAAACTGCAAAGCTTTTGACGCCAAACTTCAAATTTCAAAATCCAGTATGGCGTCCGAGATTTAAATAAATTATTGCATTTCTTTGAAATTTGCTATTTAGAGGTTCGCATTCATGGCAACTCCGAAGGATGTTATCGGAAGTTGTCGTTACCGAATATTACGCCCTTCCTTACTGGACACATCTGTCATTCTTCTGTATCCAATATGGCGCCCAAGAATTTAAAAAATTACTAAATTTTCATGATATTTGGTATTGCCTTTGGTATGCCTTTGCCAGTCGGGCATTTTTCTGAGGAAGCCCAGGAGGCTCGTAACAAAGACTTCAGATGGTATCACGAGCATAACACTCGAAAAATGAACAGGAAGGAATCTAACGAAGATTTATTTCACATGTTAATTATAACATCTGATCCTGTTTTATCTAGTAAGAGACGACCCCCTCTTCGAAAAGCAGATGCCATTTCCGAAGAAGTTATCAGTCTTTTGCGTGAACCAACTCAAAACGCATCAGTTTTTGTTGAAAGTGACAGAGATGAGTGAAAAAATATTTCATTTCTATTTTAATTTGTTGTCAGTAATATTAGTTAATACAGGGTGTTTGGCAGACGTTTGAACATACGTGAACTGGTGATAGTTGGGGCCATCTGTTACGATTACCGATTACGAATTTGATGTCAGTTTTCGAAACTTCAAAATGGCGGATCCAATATGGCGGACACTTTTTGTATTGGATCCGCCATTTTGAATTTTCGAAAACTGACATCAAATTCGTAATCGGTGACTCCCAAAACCCCTGAGTAACGATTTTCAAGCGAATCCGATGAATTTTATAAAAATGTGTCCGCCATATTGGATCCGCCATTTTGAATTTTGAAAAAATAATATCATATTCGTAATTAGCGACCCCGAAAACCCCCGAGTAACGAGTTTCAAGCGAATCCGATGAATTTTTCCAAAAGGTGTCCGCCATATTGGTTTTCTGGGGTTATATCAAAACCCTGATGTGATGGGGTTAAATGGACCTCGGATTCGGATTCAGCGACCCCAAAAACATAACGTACACATAGTGAGACCTTTGGGTCAGAACACAAATTTTTTTTTGTGTGGCTGTGTAACCATCGTTTAGTAATTCATTTAATTTGTTAGACAATTTTTATTATACTTTTTAATCTGGGGCAACACTCAAACACATCAAAAATATTCTAAATTGTCTAACTAAATATTTCTTAAAATTCTTTCATTTGACATCCATTTTTAATATTTCATACAACTTGGGTATAAAGTAATTTAATCAACTTCTCAAATATGTGGCAGCCCTCTTCAAAATATTTACAAACTACTACCTCTTAAACCTCTTTTGTCTGACACCCATATAGTGATACCTTATTCACTTACCAAATTCCTTTAATTAAAATCGAATTACATTTTTTAAACATGTGACACGTAGTTAAGATATAAAGCCTTTTCAAAACCATTACGTTTGATACCCATATTGGAACAATTGATTTACCTTTTTAAATAATTTGTGCCTAATTTCATAACTGGTGGCAACTCTTTTCGAAAAAGTAAAACCTTATTGAACATCCGCCCCTTTAGCCCTTTGATTTGACACCTCACTTTGGAAAATCGAACGAACGGTACGGATCTGATGGTATTAAATATTAAACAATTTTAATTCAATTGTTCAACAGGTGGCAACTCTTTTCGGAAAAATAAAACCAGTTTGCACATCTCTAGGCTAAGCGCTTTAATTTGACACCCTATTTTTGAAAATCGAACGAACGGTGCAGATCTTTTATCCAGAACAAAAAAATGCCTTCGCGTATTATATATATAGTTTGAACTTAATTTTTTAAACGGTGGTAACTGTTTTCGAAAAAGTTAAACCTTATTCCACACCTACAGCCAGAGCCCTTTGATTTGGCACCTCACTTTTGAAAATCTAACGAACGGTGTGGATATGATGGCATTGATTATTAAATTATTTGAATACAATTTTTTATCAGGTGGCAACTAATAATAATAATAATAGATTGGCGCTTACACATATGTTAGTGTTTGGCCGAGCTTCTCCTCCGATTTGTGGCGTGCGCCTTGAAGTTGTCACACAAAGCGGAGGGACCTACAGTTTTACGCCGACTCTGAACGGCGATTGTATTTTTATGAGAAGCTGTTTTTCATGGCAGTAATACACTCGGAGGTTTGCCATTGCCTGCCGAGGGACGACCGCTGTTAAGAAAAAACCTTTTTTCTATATTTTTTTTTGCGATGTTGCTTTGACCAGGGCTTGAACCCAGGCGTTGCGGAGTGGAAGCGCGCACTGATTACCACTACACCACAGCGGCCGACAGGTGGCAACTCCTTTTGAAAAAAAAAACTAGTTTCCACATCTACAGGCGAAGCGCTTTAATTTGAGCGAACGGTGCAGATCTTTTATGCTGCACAAAAAATGCCTTCGCGTATTATATATATATAGATTATTGTTATTAATTCATAATTTGATCATAAATTCATTTTAAATATGTTCGATATACAATAAATCAGTAATTTTTCTTAAGAGATATATTGTGTTACTCAACTAAAAATGAAATTTGATTTGACAGATTTCAACTGAATAAGTTTGAATGTAATATAGAACTCGAGATCAGTGAGCCTTAAAACCTAGTACGTTGGGTAATTCTCCTTATTTTTAGAGAAATTGACAGCCCATTCGACGGCTGTCGAATCTCAAGGTTTTAATTTCACGTAAAATTCGTGACTAGCGTGTCTAAAACCCCTACCAGTAGCATTTAAAAACATATTCTTATTTTCAGAAAAATCAGTCAATTTTAAAGCTGTCAACTCTCTAAGCTTTAATTTGACGCAAAATTCGTGATCAGCATGTTTAAAAACCTTATCACTAACGTTTTTAAAAAGATTCTCTGATTGTTATAAAAATTGGCAGTCCGTTTGACAGCTGTCGACTGTCAAACTTTTAATTTCACACAAAATTCGTGACTAGCGTGCCTAAAAACCTTAAGTAGTATTTTCAAAAAGATTTTCTTATTTTTAGAGAAATTAGCAGTTGATTTGACATGTGTCAACTGTCAAACTAAAAATTGTATGGCATATTCAGATTTAGCATAACAAAAATACTACCATGATGCATTTTTATTATAATCGTAACAGCCCTTCTAATTTTTCGCGTAAAACATAGCTTCTCCGACCATTCGGAGTCGGCTTAAAACTGTAGGTTCCTCCACTTTGTGTGAAAACATCAAGGCGCACGCCACAACTCGGAGGAGAAGCTCGGCCAAACACTAACATGTGTGTAAGCGCCAATCTATTGTATTATTATTATTATTATTTCATACTAGCAAATGCACAGCTTTCTTCGCGGCGCCCGATAATAACTTTTGCGTTGCTTGACCAATACAAAAATGGCGTTGAAATGCAAAACGGTTTGTAATATAAAAATTAATAGTTTAGGTTGTAAGGACTGAAGAGCTGGAACCTCCCTTACTCATAAGCCAATAATAATAGCGCTGAAATAACATGATATACATATGTACGAATCTCGTTCAATGGCATGAACTCTTTATTTCCACCTTGGAAAACTCTGCAAATATTGCAAGGTGGGCCAAGAGTGCGTAGTCGTCTTCCAAAATCCTGCTGTGCCACAGGATGAAAGCTTTTTCTCGTTCAAATGGGGTCATTGATATTCCTACTGTGTTCTTTATAATTCGTCACACTTCTTGATATACCGATTACCTGTTGATGTGCCTAGGATATCTGTTGCGCTTAAACAATTTTGAGCTTCTTTGTACGTATGCTTAAAGGATGGGGCTTTATTAATCATCTAAAAAGTAATGGTCTTATTAATAAAAAATAAAGTAGGTTTAAAAATTTATAAATAAACGTTTTCATACATTTTTGAATTTATAAAACTTTTATAAAGCTACTTTATTTTTTTAGAATAAGGCCATAAATTTGTAGAGGGGTATCTAAATATCATCATTCTAGCGTCTTCTATGTATTTGGGGAAATTTTTTTCCAGAAGCAGTTCTTATTATAAAGATAATACCCATTAATCCAGATCGTACGACAAAGACGACATCAGCGCCATCTGTCGGCACCATTTGTTGCAAAAGTACCTATATATATTTTGTGATGCGAGCATCCAACGTCGTTCGGGCTAAGCAAATACAAATATAAAACAGTAAGAAAGATTTTCAGTTTACTATAAATTAAAGGTGACGAAGTATCTTTCTTGTTTAATTTAAGGCGTCCTCATGAACAATACGTTTAAATTTTTGTTGCGGGATGTCGTTAGCATCCGACATATAATCACATGTCAAAGCAAAGCCTCAGAGAATACTGAAGATTTTTAAATTAAAATGGAAGGTATGGGGGACTTCTAGCAGAAACACATCTCCTTTGCCGCATCCAGTACTAATTCTTGCTTCAATTATATTGGTCATCATTTTTTTCACTACCAATATTGTCTCATTATTAAGGTTAGGTGGATAAAGGTACCAAAAAAAAAGAATGAAATGCGCTTTAATTTTTAAATTGAAATTTTCTAATTGTTCAAACGCGAGGTGGTTCCTCCGATGTAAATACGCACTCGCGTTTAAATTTTGTATTTTTTCCACATTTATTTAAAAGGTTTTAATTTAGACATATGTATATATTTTATTTTGTACTTTATTTATATGTACATAAAACCCGTGCGCGCCCGTTGATGGTATTATTAGCAATGCCTTCATCATGCTGCTAAGTCAACTGGTACAGCGAGAGTAGGCTACGTTAGGGTGCGCCGGAAATCATATTGAAGCGGAGTCTTCAACATCCTGGGGCCCCCTGCAGGAGTGCGCTACATGGTACATTGTGCAGATTTTGCGATCCTCGGGTATTCGCTTCCTCTTAAATTCCGTGATAATTAAGGATGCTGTTCTGCGTGATTGGTGGGACGAGCAGCATACTCTCTGAGCTTTGTTAGCTATCAATGATGGGGTGGTGATCGATGTCCATTTCCTGTAATGATAGGAGGCAAAGGAGAATGCAGAAGTGGATGCTCTAATATATGATAATTTTTGCTATGAGTGTATGTTCTGGAAGGAGAGTAGTGTACTTTGAGAATGGGTTTAAACTTGAGGTTAAGGGGAAGCCCTTGTAATGGAGATTTTTTGTGTAGGCGTTTTGCGGGGAGGGGTTACTCATCGCAACTATTGCCTGATTGAATTTGTCCGTTGGAGATGTCCAGTTTATGGTGGGTATGCGTAAACGATTTAGGGCACCAGGATTTTGAAGATCGAGAAGGCTCATGTAGTTTAGAGCTTGAGTGGGACGAGTATGATCGACCAGGGATGCTTGTGCGATTAATATAATCTCGGGTGATAGCGTATTGATTGTGTACACCAGTTGAACTTCTTGGTTGTTTCGCTTTTGCCTTTTGACAATAGCCACTTACTGGGCACGTGTGGGAGAGTGGAGGCCACTGTGTCTTCTATTTGTGTGGAGTGACAGAGGTTGTTAAACATCTCATACAAATCTGGCGCTTCTAGCACTGTTCTCTCATAGGGTCGGTTAAGGTCACGGGTTGTCTGAGTGTTTATGGCGTTAAGTGTTTTTGTTGTGCAGTGCACGTACGGATACCATGCTGATGTTTCGCTGGGGTCAGGTGTTATGGAAATTGGGGGATTAACATGTTCTCTGTGTTTCGGTAAGATCCCCGTTTTGTTGGGAGGCACACGCCGGGAATGAGTAGAATGGCTAAAGACAGGTCAGTGTTTACATGTATCGGGTGATCCATCCAGCTATGATTCAAAACTTGGAAGTCGAAATTGGGGCCAGTTCGAGGCACGTAATAAAAGCGGCATTACTGCGGTACTGATGAAAAATGGCAACATTGTTGCAACTGCCCATCTGATAATACATTGCTAGAAATTCACACAAAACGTGATACTTTAATAATTCGCGCAACACTGCGGTTGTGATTGCAACTCGAACAAGCCCTTGCTCGCGCAATACTGGAAAGAATAATTGAAAATTGCACCTTCCGAATTGACCGCCTACAGCGTAGTCGCGACCAATATTTGAATGAAATTATTTTTAAAATATACATTTAGGTTCCAAATGGAGTCAATGATAAACAAATTATATATTTATGCATTTTTTGGTAGTTTTTTGACAAAATTTTAATGCATTTTTTATATATGTATATATTAAAGTATAGTTTAAGGCACTGGAATCCACCATAACAATATTAAAATTTCAGTAACCTATATGAACCTTATGTTTTGTTATTTAACACATTGACTAATTTTTGCACCTTATAATTTATAAGGGATATTGCCACGCTGCAACCAATTTTCCCCCTTCGAAGTGTTTTTTGTTGTAAAAATACCATGAGACATGTATTGAAAAATCTAGCCAGCGTATGGACCGTGCAAAGAATGCGAATTCTCGCCTGAGACTAATGTTGTTTGCCGATAGAAGCGGCGTTTTTTCTTCACCATCGCCTTCAATCCTGCTTTATGAAGCAATCTTCGCACGGTTCACATGCTAGCACCTCCACTAGCGCACCCCACAGCTTCTTTAGCGGTATATATTCTGTCAGACGCTATTAAGCGCCTAACTTCTCTTCCTTCTACTCGGATATTTTCGGCTTCCCTCCACCGTTTTCTTTGCAATCTGCATGTTAGTAGCTTGAAAGCCCCCAAAGATTTTTCAGTATTATTATTTATTATTATTTTTTTTTCAAAAAGCGTCTCATGATATTTCAATAATAAAAAACAACTTACTTATTAATTTACACTTCGCCGGAGGAAAATGGGTTGCAGCGTGGCAATATCTCATATAAATTATATGGGTGCAAAACTGAGTCAATGTGTTAAATTATAAAACATGAAAACGTGAACTTTTAATATTTTTATGATGGAATCTAGTACTTTAATAAATGTATATTAAAAAAAAATGCATTTAAATTTCGCCAAAGAACTACAGAAAAACAAATAAATAGTAAATTTTGCACCTAAGTGTAAATGTCAGAGAATGTTCTCTCGGGTAATAATAAAGATTTCGACGTCCAGCTCTGTTTTAACTGTTTTATTTAAAATAAAAAAGGTCTAGATGGATCACTCTATATATTCAGACGAGACCAATGTCTTTGGAGGGCTTTGCCTTCGCTACGGCAACCTGGACTGGCAGCTTGTGTAGACTTCTGGTTACTCAACGCTTGGCCCTGTCCACCGAATAATCAGCTAAAATAGCGGGCACATCGCTCCTGGTCCAACAAGGCGCGATCGCCGAATGAAATTTCCACTCTGTGATCGTGCTTCGTCTTCGGGTGCTCTTTCCACTTCTTCCGCTTGTACCGTTTCGTCACTTTGATTGACCTGGCGAAGGTAGCCACACTCATTCGGATGGGTGATTTTTGGCAGGACTCCGTTATGCGTCCAGCAGGGATGAAGCCGGCTGCAGCGTCAGTGACAGTGGCATTCGCGGTGCTCTCGGCAACTTCCGCGAAGTCGTCTCAGTCAGCTTTGCTAAAGTTGATGTAGGTGCTGTGTTCCTCGGAAGCAAAGTCGACAGGTTTATCAGATCAGGGCTTACTATTGTTATATCGGGCGAGCCACAGCAGCTACCTATAATCCTGAATGGGCGTCTTCGTTCACTGGTCAGAATGTCAAATCGTTTAACGGCTTAGCCCCCCTACGGTTGTTTGACAGGCTTGAATGCCAATGATCTTGGTGCGCGTTAAAGTCACCCACTACCGTACAGTTTTCACCCCTGCGGTCGAAGTGTGCTTCGATGAGACGCCGTTTTTCAGAATCTGGCACAAAATCACGCGTGCAGAAAACAGCATTCGGACTATATACCGTCCATTGTACTGTTTTCATGACTCTTTTAATTAGTTTTAAATCGGCACGATTTACGAATAAACCTAAGCAGATTCTTGGGTCCCAGCAAAAAACACGATTACTACAGAAATCAAAATGGAATCGAATTAGGCGATGGGAATCGCTTACCTTTCGCTTGAAGAAGGCATTATTTTAACATGGGCATGTCATTGGCCGTAAGCCCTTACCCGCAGCATTACCTTCGAACGAAGGGAGAACGCATGGATAAGCAGAATCCAAAGAAGCGAAGAAAGAATGCCTTGCAGAGAAACTATAGTAAAATGCATAGATAAGCACATACTTATATACATATATTAAATTGAAAACAGAAAATACAGATTGTCTTAAAAGATTAATTATTTATTAAAATTTTTATAAATCAGTTTTTATACATACATATGTACATATGTATTTAGTTATTTAGATCTTCCTTAAAAATCGGTATGCATATTAGGGTGGCCCAAAAATGCATGTGAAAAAGTAAAGTCGGAATTTTTATGCTCTCACCACCTAGTATTGTTCTATACCGAAAAAAATATATCGCTATTTTTTATTTTGAAATCAAAAAATATTTAGAGGTATTCCATTTATTTTATATGGGGGAAAAACAACTTATCGTAGAAACGGTATATAATTCTTAAAAAGCATTTTTTTCTACCGGAAAACTCTGTTTATCTGCAGGAGATTCCCAATAATAATACCCAATTGTTTATTTAACCATTTTTTCATCGCAACTATAATTTAAAGGTCCGCCAAAAACCCATTAAAACCCCGAAAAATGCAATGGGCGGACCAATAAAAATCATTAGTATTAAAAAATGGTTCAATAAACATTTGGGTATTATTATTGAAAGTTTCTTGAAGAGAACCAGAGTTTTCCGATCGAAAAATATTGATTTTCAAGAATTCTATACCATAAGAAGTGAAAAAATTAGAAGACATTATAAGGCAATGCGTTCTAGAACACGTTACCACTAAAAGCGATTACCGATTTTTCGCTGGGGTTCTCTCAACACATCTCGGCCAAATGCCTTATACCTAATTCTTGCAAAGGCGGGCCAGAAGCACAGAAAGTGGTTGCGAATACCTCAGCCTGGAACCTCGACAATGTGTGAGCGCGGGCTCAGTGTTGGAATTAAATCAGCACTCCGCCCCAGGAAACCCAGCATTATAGAATCTCTTCCACAAAGGCAATGGTGGCGTACTATTCTATGGCGTTGAAGCCGGCAGCAATTTCAGCTTCGCCCACTGTTTATATCGACGAGATGATAATGCACGGTGGGATGAGGGATCAACGTCCACCATTATCTCGCTCGCGATCGTGACGATGCATATATTATCTGGCGCAGCTCCACAAATTTGTGTTGTTGTGCAGCTTCGTTTCTTGGATCGCAGTTACCAATATTCAATGTCGGCCCATGAACACGGTTATCCCTCGATCTTGCTCTGGAGTTCATTGCAGTTAAGTTGTAGTACCTTTGTTTGGATTTAGAGACCGGCCGCGATTCTGAGGTTTAGCGATGAGTGCTGTTGCCTACCGGGCATCTGTTATGCTAGCCGCTGTTGTGGTAGCTGATGTAAAGCGGGACCTTGTCCATTTTCGGGTAGTGCGCAACCCAGAACATAATTTAAAGTGACACCAGCCAAGGCAGGAATTGCACCTAACTGATGTCACGTTACGCTGTATTCTGGGCTCACACGGGAGTTTTGGATGGCGGAGTTGGAGTTATGTTGCTCAGGTGAGCTCCTTGGATCCTTGGAGAATATTTAGGTGTTTGGAGTCACCGGCATTAGTTGCCGTTTGGCTTAAGCAACAAGGACCCACAAACCGTGTGGTCCACTCCTTATGTGACCTAAAGCCTTAGCAGTGACTATCCGCTCCTAGCCGAAGTATATTTCGTGTGGAGTCTTCTCTGGCATACACAGCAGATAAAGGTCTCTTGTCCGGGGGTCAATGCCAGCCCTGAGCAGAGGATTCGGAGTAGAACCGCTATGAGGTGTGGCTCCAGGGGCGAACAATGATTAAGAGATTAAACCAATCTAAACAGGGTAAGATGGCCGAAACGACAGCCCTTGGTGGGGTAAAACCCGATTCATACGGTCCGTAGAACCAACTGTCATGGGCGGTCTTGTATATTTCTATTTAATTGGCTTATATGGTCGATTATTTGTTTGGCAATGTTACATTCGTACACATTTTTTACAATATTAATCAATTGTCCATTAAATAACAGAAAACCGCTCGGCTTTTTAGGTGATATGATAAGGAATGGTCAAATAATGTTTCCATAAAATAAAGGGTTAAATAAATAATTCCTTTGGTACCAAAGTTATAGGGCATTCGAATGTGCACTGGCTACGTTGCACTATTTGAAAGTTCAATAAAGGATGGTGTGAGAAAGTTTGAAGTTTGTGTGAACTGGTCGAACAAATATTGCTAGTTTTTCAGCACGTCATCTGCAATGAATTCTAGAGGACATCTGCATGCTCCATTGTTCTCAATTTTAAGTTTTTGAAATTTTTTTCTCATAAAATTTGGGCACTGTTAACGTTACACAAAATACTGGCCACGTTACACATACGGTGCCCTTAGTCAAGGTTCAACCCAAAGGCTTTGTCCATCCAGTTTTTTCCTCCCATTACTATTCTGTCATAATTAACAAATATTTGAGCTAAAATTAGAAATCTTCTATGGAAGCATTAAAAAATATAACTCAATTATCCTTAAAATGTCTAACTAGGACAAAAATCTTCACATAAAAAAAAAATTTGCCCGAAAAAATCTTGGCGTTATCATAGCAAATAGTATTTAATTAACTTTACTGTCTAGTGCTTCTATAAAATTGTAGTAATAGGAACACAATCGCGTGTAATGGGCAGATACTTATCAGTTTTACGTGTTGCGCAAATTTCCATTGAATTCCAGGAAAATATCGCGCTCGATTTTCTAAAGTAAAAAGCCGAAGCTAATTTTTGTTGTAATTTGTTGAAAAAACCTAAGGTAAAGTCTCCCTTGCCCATATGATTAGCATGTGCTACGAAATAGTTTTTCGTATTTTCTGACGAACGTGTAATTTTGAGTGGTGACACTTTTGAAGATCATGTGCGATGTGATGTGATGTGTGGAATTGTTGGTACCCAATAATTAAAAAAAATTTCGGTATCCGATACAGATTCAACACATTAAACCTACGTCCTAATATTTATTTAAAGTTTGGAAAAAAAATATTCCGTTGCTATATTACTAGTTTATTTAATAAAACAAAAAGTACAAATAAGACGATGCTTTTCTTAAAAGATGAACAATGTGGATTTAAGAGAGCATAACGCGTGCGGCGAACACAACCGTCACAAACAAAACTCTCGTTGACTTCTTGGTCTTATTGCAACAGTCTTACCAACTGCAATGATTGCTGTGACAACATCATTAGACGTTAATTCGTAATACCTATGGTAGTTCCCTCTTCAAAGAGCATTTTTTACGATTTGCATTGTGCCGACGTCAGTTCCAAGCCAAAGTGTACTTCAAAATTTTGGTTGGGTATATTTTTGGAACAAGAGAACATGGAATTTGGGTGCACCGCTGTAAGAAGCTTTAGAGATGTCCCCATTCCGGTTTTTATTGCATAATTGTCGTAAAACATATGCGGAAAATGTATATACATACATTTACTATTTCATTTACGATTAAAGGCTCTACTATTGACTACATTCGGATTTGTATAAGCGAAGCTCCCCTTAACTGGTTTTATTCCACATTTGTGGCTGTTATTAGCTCTTTATTAGAAATTTCAACATATCGGTACCGAGTATCGAAAGTATTGGATAATTTGCAAACCGGTACCGAGTATTGATCAATACTTAAAAGTATGGACTCATCACATCACTAATGAAGATTTCAAAGGGTATTTTTTACATGTTAGTTTCGCTTTATTTAAATATAATAGTTATCAAAATTTAGTAGGATAATGCTCAAGTACCAGGTTGACCGAACTTTGCCCGGAGTGCATATAAATTTTGAAGTTTTCAAGATTTGGATAGCTTTAAAAAAATATTTCGGAATAAAAAAATAAAAAAATTGGATTTCGATATCTCTTAAGTAAATTTCTAACTTAACGCTGGAATGAATAGTACATATCTTGAGCGTATATGTACTGTTTAGCTATACATAAAAATAAATTCTGATTGATATTAATAAAATAAAAATTGGTATAACATAGAAGCGTGGTAACCCTGATGGAAATTATTTTCTGACCAAAGTTCTCAACAATACCTTTCATTTGATATCCATATTGCGATGTTTTAGATAAATTGTGTAGAATCGAAAATAAATGGAAACCTTACACTATTATCCTAAGGGATAACATTTTGTATAAAGGGAAAGCATTGTTTAAGAACCTTCTTTTGGTTTACCTTTTTTTTCTAAACAAAAAATTAAATAAACATGCGATTCAAAATAGGTGGAAACCCTTTTAAAAATATTTTTGAATTAGGGATCTTTCAAAACCTTCCATTTGGTAACCAGATTATGATGTTTTAATTAATTTGTAACTAATTTCGAATAGGTGGCGACCTTATACTAGTCTTCTCGGAGATAATGCCTATTCAGATAACCTTAAAATCCAAAACATTGTCTGTGTTCAAAATTAATCAAAATCGTTAGAGCCGTTTCCGAAAACCCGATGGATATATATATATATATAAGGTTGCCACATATTCGAAATTTTGCAAAGACAAATTCTACTTCAAAGAACTTGATGATCCCGGGTCTATGGATATAAGAAACTTA
Source organism: Rhagoletis zephyria (assembly GCF_001687245.7). Lineage (NCBI taxonomy): Eukaryota > Metazoa > Arthropoda > Insecta > Diptera > Tephritidae > Rhagoletis > Rhagoletis zephyria. Next base: position 26,680 of record NW_016158287.1, on the reverse strand, counting down.
ACGACTTTGATACTAGGTGCGAACTGATTTTAAGGGGAGGGGGGTTTGTACAAATCCCAACTCGATATCATATATGGTCCAGAGCCCAAGTGTATCCTTCATGGACGACCGTTGCAATCTATTCTACATACTTAGCACTTCATCTAGATAACTCTGTTTATCATATAACTGATTTTGATCATATTTATTGGAAAAGTTATGAAATATAATTTTAAAATAAAGTAAGTTTTAATAAACATATTCTTAAAGCAGTAATCAAAAATTAATTTTTAATGCAGGAACTCAACCAAGTGATAACAGACCTTTGCAACCACAGCTTATACAACAGCATCAGCTCCTGCTTCAGTCAACCAAACTTATAGAGGAAGGCGTGCATGCTAAAAACCCTGACTGTATTCAACAGCAACTGCCCGTTTCACAACAATCCCAGCAGCAACAACCACACCAACCATCCCAACGAGTGCCACAAATAAATTCGAAGCAACAACAAGCGCAAAGAACAGCAAATGCAAATATAGTTATAAAAGACGACTTCAATAGTAACATATCCAAAGAATGTGCCGCTGGGGACGGTAATCTACGGCAACAACCGCAAATTTATAGTGCGGCTACCACAATTAACCCGCCGATTAGCGTTTCTGTGTCGACAGTAGCTTCGGATGCTATTCAAAACCAAAATTTATTAAATAGTATTGGTGGGACCGATGATTTGAATACGGCGCCGACAACTGTCCCAGTACAACTACAGCAGCAACAGGACTTCCCATCTAGTAATGATCCAGCATCACAACCACCTGCGACATTTAACATTGTGAATGCAGCTGGAGAGGTAGCAACTGAAATATCAACGACTTCAGCAAGTACACAAATACCAGTGGCTGATTCAAAAACGCACAATATGCAGCTCACCGAAATAATAGCTACTGAGGTTAAGCAAAATATTACTCATGGTCCTCTCAATGATGACATAAAACAAAATGCTAATGGCGCTGCTCAACCGGCCTCGTGTAATGGTGCTGCAATTGCCCAAGGTGACGAAAGCTCGTCCAAGTCAGCCGGCGAAAATCAGAATAACTGGATAGAGGAAGCTGTTATAGTTCAAATGGACAAAAATGCTGGCCGTAGTCGTGAGTCCTCGGTCAATGAAACCGATCCTGGACAAGAACAATTACTGGAGCCGCCGAGTTTAAATTCCAGAAGCAGTGCGGTGGTAGAAAAAGAATACGATGAGACTGACCGTGCCCTCCATCAAGAACAGCACTCATCTAATGAAATAGAAGCATCTTCAAATAAATGCAGTAAATCAACACATTCAAGTGTTGTTACGGCTGATACAGCGATAGTAAATAAGCCCACATTGTCGCCAACTGAAACCACAGAGTCGGAGATAGACGCGAGTAGTCTTAAAAATGAAAACAGCGATAGCGAAAATAATGGTAGTCCTGACGTTCCGCGTAGTAGTTCAAATGGAGATAAGAACCCAATTGAAGCTGATGAAAAAAGTCCCTCAGAAGGTGGCGATCAGTCAATCGCGCAACAATCTTTGATAAATTACAACGAGGGCCAGTGGTCACCCAACAACCCGACAGGAAAAAAACAATACCATAGAGAACAACTTTTACAATTAAGAGAAGCGAAAGCTTCACGTAGGCAACCTGAAGTGAATAATGTAGCTATATTACCGACCCCCAATTTGATGCCATCTTTTGTCCGTCCCAAACGTGTGCAGTCCATGGTTGGTTCGTTGAGCAGTAATCGTGGTGCAACTGGAAGTGTTTCTGGCGTGGATGGGGGCGGCAACTATGGAAATAAGCAGGCATCAATGTCAGGTGTCCATGCACGAGGAAGCATGAAAGGTAAACCTATAGGATTTGCATGGTATTTCAATCTAGCAAAATTAGAAAATGTCACGCTCATTGTTCCTATGCACCTTTTTCTATTGCAGCAAAAAGATTTGTTTCTGCTTAAAAGTATCCTGGACTTTGATTGTAATGATTTTGCAAGATATAATTTTGTTTATAGAAGCGCCATGCGTAATGTCAAAATATGTTTCAAATACTCGATTGCCTTGACTTTTACGCATAATATACACACGGCTTAAATTTTATTTATAAATTTTTGTTTGCTATACAAATGTACTCTTCCTCAGTTATTTAGGCAACTTGCTTAGAAATTTAAAACATTAATTCAATAGACCTTATATATCGAAAATGCGTTTATTACAAATTCTGTTAGCTTTCTCATACAAAAATTGATGTACACAAATTAAAAAATACGATATTTTTTGGCATCTTTTGGGCAGCTCTGTAAGTACTTTCGATGTTAGTTTAAAAAGTTTTTTGCTTCTATAAAAATTTGACTTTGATGGTTACGATATGTACATCCAGGAGGTTATGTACATCGAGGAGGTTGGACTAGTTACTCTATGAAGGTCATAAATTTCTAAAATGATTATATTACTATTTTTTTATACATATATATAAGAAACAAAGCTGCATAGAAATTAACGTCGACATACATTAATCATATTCTGCCGTAGCATGATTCAATAATAAAAGGTTTGCTAAGAATAAAATTGCCTCGCACCATCTTGACAAAATCGGCTCCCTTAGCAAGGAACTGTGTGTGGGGTCATGTCTGTGTGCAAAGTTTTTATAAAGGAGTTAAGGGAGTGTCAAAACTCTAATGTCACTAGTGAACAAACCTTTAATTATTGAATCATGCTGCCGTAGCACTTCGTTACAAATTTAACAAATTTATTTTCAAATAGGAATGATTCGCGTGAATCTCTCGCTAAATCAGGATGTGAAACTAAATGAAACTGATAACGCCTGGCGTCCTAGTGTTCTTGTTAAAGGAAGCGAGGCCGAAGCCGATCCCGAGGCTGGGGCGAAGCGAGAAAAAGATGAACTTATACGTCGTGTGCGTGGTATACTAAACAAACTAACGCCTGAGAAATTTGATACTTTGGTTGAAGAAATTATTAAGCTTAAGATCGATACACCCGATAAAATGGAAGACGTAATGGTTCTTGTATTTGAAAAGGCAATAGATGAGCCAAACTTTTCCGTATCATATGCACGTTTGTGCCATCGATTGATTACAGAAGTCAAAGCACGAGATGAACGCATGGAAAGCGGGACAAAGACTAATTTGGCTCAATTCCGTGCTGCTCTTTTAGATAAAACGGAACGTGAATTTACACAAAATGTTACAAAAAGCAAAGCAAAGGAAAAGAAGTTGCAACCAATTATTGAAAAAATTTCAAACTGCATAGATCCTACCGAAAAGGCTGAGTTAGAAGCACAGTTGGAAGAAGAGGAACGAAAAATCCGTCGCCGTTCGGGAGGAACAGTACGTTTTATTGGAGAACTTTTTAAAATTTCCATGCTCACCGGAAAAATTATTAACTCATGCATTGAAGCACTTCTAAATCCTAATTCGGAAGACCAGCTTGAATGCATGTGCAAACTTCTAACTACGGTCGGTGCTAAATTTGAAATGACACCTATTAACTCGAAAGAGTCTTCTCGTTGCTATTCGTTGGACAAAACTATAGCTCGAATGCAAGCTATAGCATCTAAATCGGACAAAGAAGGAGCGAAAGTGAGTTCACGTGTGCGTTTTATGCTTCAAGATGTGATTGACTTACGCCGAGACAAGTGGCAATCGAAACGCAACGAAGCACCAAAAACAATGGGGCAGGTTGAAAAAGAGATGAAAACTGAACAGCTGTCCTCACAATATTTCAACTATGCTGGATCAGTTTCGGGTGGCGGAGGCTCCAATGGTCCGTCGTCATTAGGCCCTGGTGGAAAGCGAGATGAACGTGGAGGAGGTGGTCGATATAACGACTCACGGTCCGGTTATGGAGGTAGTCACAGTCAGCGAGGTGATACCGGGAGCCTCAGGAGGCAGCAAGGTGGTGGAAACAGTGGCACTAATAGCGGAGGCCATTCAAACTCAAATAATGACGACAGCACATGGATTGTCCAAACCAGTAAGGGAAGTCGTTGCTTAGATACGAACAAATTGGAGGGATTGGTTAGTATCATTGACGCATCTAAGTTGCAAAGAAATGTTTAATTAACTCTTTATTTCTTTCTCATAGACAACCCCTAATAACTTTGAACCTAAGAAAATGGGTGGTGTCTCTCAATTTATTTGGTCCCATGGCTCACGGCAATCTTCCACGCCCACATCTACACCTACGAATTCCTTTGCAGCCCTATCTGCGCTCAGTGATACTAATAGAAGTAACGATAGGGATCGTGAACGTGATAGAGACCGAAGTGGGCCGCGCAGTAAAGGATCTTACAACAAAGGTTCCATGGAGCGAGACCGTTATGGTAAATAAAATGTTATTTGTTTTTCCAAATTCTATTTATATGTAAGAAACTTTTAACAGGCATGCATCCACGATCGGGTTCTTCTCAAGCATCGCGAGAAAGTTCCTCGTCGCGGGGACCCCAACCATCACGGTCGTCAATGGGTACATCTGCTATGCAAAAGTCTGCAAGTCACTCCAAATACACTCAGCAACAATTGCCATCATCGAACAGAATGACATCAAAGGTATATCCACAAACTGTTTAAGAAATTTATGAAATTAAATATATATTTTTAGGCTGCTCTTTCAGCGGCAGGGCCGTCATTATTTTCTCAGCGCGGAATTGATACATACTCCCTTTCAAACCAACAAGGAGACAATAGCATGAGTGGGATGCCTACAGAACCGCCAACTGCAGTTTTTGAAGAATCAAGCACTGGTGATATCAGAATCATTAAGTCGGTAGTTTCCGAGATGCTAGAAGTAGCTTCGAACTCAAAAACTCTAAAGAATTCAATAGAACCATGTATGCTTCGAGTTCGGGAAAGCCAACGTAGCGCACTTTTGTGCTATATTATGACAGATTTTTTGCATTTGCGGCAAGTTGGCAAATTGCAAAGACGTCATTTGGGCAACATAGTTGTTTATTTAATTAAGAGCAATTTTATAACTCGTGAACATTTTCTGTTAGCCTACAACAAATTCTGCGAAATAGCCAGTGATTTAGCACTTGACATTCCTGATCTCTGGAAATATATGATCGAATTTACCGGTAATGCAGTTTTAGAAATTTAATTATAGAAATTTAATTATTAAACATAATATATTTTAGGGCCGTTGGTTCAGAAAGGGTACATAACAATCAACGATCTTTGGAGTAAGCAACTGAAAGAAGACAACGCTCCGAGCTTTGGAAGGAAGTTATTGAAGATTTCTTTAGAATACTGTTTAAGTGAAATTGGTCCTAGTTTTACGCGTACCATGTGGAAAAAGAAAAACATAAACTGGACAGACTTCATGGACGAGAACGAAGTCAAAAGTTTTATTCAGATAAATGTAAGTTATTCAATGTTGTATCATATACAGTTATTTGAAAAATAATAGTAACGATATTTTGATCATATTTGAATATTTTTCTTTTGTGTTTTTTTTTTAATGTTAATTAATTGTTTTATAATTTTGCAACTCATTTTAACCAAAACCATATAAGTCTAAATTTCAAACTTTGTAGAAAAACTAGAAGAAAAAAAACCAACAAACTTTGCCCTTGCCTGCAAAGTATGTGTCACATTTTTTTTTTTTTGTATGGAAGAAAATACCATCAGCAAAAAATATCAAAAGTCAACGCGAATTCTCGGCCACTTGAAACTTGAACTATAATAAGCTAGCATGTGATGAGCTCTGAAACTGCGTACCTAGAATTTTTCTGAAAATTCTTAGGCACTCCCCACATTACGCGCTTAATTATAGTAGAGTAATCATTTCGTCATGCCGAAACAAATGCATGACGACTTGATTGCTTTTCATTTGCGCGTCCTGCATAACCCCTGTTGGCACACACATAACACATTTTCTGGCCGTTCTTTCTCAGTGATACACTCCGCGAATATTTCTGCAATAAAATATTGCATAAACGTTTTCGGTTTAACACAATTGGCACGAGTTTTAGCACAAAATCATTAATTTTCAATTACTTTCTATTGAAAAGACAAATAATTTTTATTTCCAATACAAAAAGTAAACAAATTAGGATTCGGAAATGTTGGGTGCTTCGATTCATGAAGCTTTTATGATTAGGCGAAAACATGATTATGAATCGTAATATACATGTGTTCGGCATAAATGCTTCATGGTATGCCGGAACGATTTCACTACTATAAGTAGTACCTTAGTAAAAAAGTTTGTTGTAATTTTTGTTAGGTAATGAGCTGTATTTTTTCCTATAAAAAAAAAAACTAGGAGGCCCGGGTAGACGTTGTCCTGCTACACACCGATAAATAGGCAGGTTACATGCATCGTTTATGTTGTTTTTTACAAATAGCCAGGGGAATGGACAACATTGGATTGCGTCCAAATGGTAAAATTTTGGTTGTTGTTGATGTGCGCGCGTTTATATGTATAACTACATACTACATTATTTTGTTGCTTTACTACCTACTTCTTACCAATGTAAACATACATATGAAGCGTAGCCGCGAATAACATTGGAAAACTCCCACACTATGGGTACTTTCGGTGGGTTGCGTAAACGAAACTTGCGACACGGGATTTTTAATCACGTTGCGAGAAGCATAGAACAAGAAGTTTCGATGAAAAAACCAAGTTTTTATCGAGTTCAAAGCTATCCTATCTTTTAAGTTGGAACCAACAATACACACCTACAAAATTTCATTGAAATTGGTTAAGCGGCTTCGGATTTTAGCGAAAACGAACCCAGGGACACGGGATTTTTTATCAATTGAAATAAGCATGTTGCGAGAAGCATAGAAAAAATTTCGATGAAAATAATTATTTTTCATAATTATTTGGGCCAAATTCTTATTTGTTATGTTTGCTGGGTCGGAGCTGCTTCGGCCGATAGAGTTAAAAGCGGAAAATTAAAATTTCCTTTTTCCCTCCTACGCGTTTCAACGCTCTCGCGTATTTATCAGGGAGTCTTTATTCAAAACATAAAAACAAATAAACAACAAACATGATTAGCAACTAATATTCGCTGATACAAAAACAATAAACCTAGTTAACGACGAATAATTTACATTAATTCTGACTTCAAACTCACATTCACATAAATATTGTTAACAAACATTGATCACACGATAAACTTTAGCACCATTTAAGTATTTTTGCACAATATTATAAAATTCGAATCCTATGCTCTTGAATTGAATTGAAAATCCAATTAGTAGTTCTGGAGATTAGTGAGTTTAAACAGACAAACAATTTACAGCTGTATTATAGTATAGATAAATAAGAGCATAAGAATAGAGTTTTTGTTGTTGTTGTTGTAGCGGCTACAACAACCCCGCCCAGATCGGTTGGTATCTCAGTCGTTGTCGTCAAGTTCCACTAACGGCAACCCTAGGAAGCGTGCAGCTTCTGTGGGATTTGTCCACAGGGACAAGGCCGTTAGGGTTGTCGGGTTTTCCGGGCATGCGAAGAGATGTTTCGAGTCATGTGGGGTCTCTCCGCATGCCGGACACTCATTCGGCACATCCTCATTCAACCTACTCAAGTAGGAGTTCAACCTGCTGCAGTAGCCGGAGCGAAGTTGTGCGAGTGTAGTGCGTGACTCCCGAGGCAGACGAAACTCGTGTCTCGTCTATGTAGAATACAGTTTTATTAACTGTTTGTTAACAATATTTATGTGAATGTGAGTTTAAAGTCGGAATTAATGTAAATTATTTGTCTTTAACTAGGTTTATTGTTTTCTATCAGCGAATATTAGTTGCTAATCATGTTTATTGTTTATTTGTGGTTATGTTTTAATAAAGGCTCCCTGATGAAGACGCGAGAGCGTTGAAGCGCTCCGCTTTTAACTCTATCGGCCGAAGCAGCTCCAAACCAGCAAACATAAAAAATACTTTTCTCGGGTTCAAAACTATCCTATCTTTTAAGTTGGAACCAACAATACACACCCACAACATTCAATTGAAATCGGTTAAGCGGTTTTAGAGATTAGCGTAAACGAGCACAGTGAAACGGGATTTTTATATATTAAGATAAGTACGCTGTGAGAAGCATAGAAATAATTTCCACGAAAAAAAAATTTTTCTCGGGTTCAGAACTATCCTATCTTTTAAGCTTTAACCAAAAAATTTTATTGAAATCGGTTGAGCGGTTTCGGAAAATTCCGTGCCTTTAATATTTTTCACATGACTATTTATAAGCTAAACATTAACAATTTTTTTTCCATTGTCCTATAGAAATTTGAATATATTGAGAACGAAACAATACAACCTACAATCGTTATTAATGAGCCCAAAGAAGATAATATAAACAGAGTTTCGGAGAATGTAGAGCAATTGTTAAAAGAGGAAGCAACGGCAGATTGTATAATAGATTACATAAATGTAAGTAAATTCGTGTTTTGGTTGCCTTACAGTGATACCAATATAATTTCCTTCCCATAATCAGGGAAACGTTGTGGATAGTGATAAGCACTTTATCAGAACCCTAGCAACTAAACTGTGTGATTTCGCGATTTCATACAAAGAAAATAGCTATAAATTGGAAGCCGATTGTTTTCGAAAAATTTGCATACCTGTTTTACATCGGTATATTGATTCCAAAGAGGAATTCGAATTGGAATGCTTATATTCAATGCAGCTATTGGTAGCACGGTTAGAACATCCGAGAGGTAACCAGCTTTAGTTTTGTTATATTGCTTTTCATTTAAAAATTCGCTATAAATAGGTTTGCTGAGTGATCTGTTTGGAGAACTATACGATGCTGATGTAATACCACAAGATTCCTTTATTAAATGGCGGGACTCAAAAGATCAATCAGCCGGCAAAGGTTGCAAATATTTTAATTTTTTTCGTTTCCCACATCCTTTTGAATTTTATTTTTAAATGTATTTCAGGTGTTGCTGTGAAAGGACTCAATCCGTTTTTCAATCATGTACTTAGCAGCGAGACTAGCGACGAGAATATCTAACGGAACTTTAATCAACAACACATGCCTTTAGGTAAAGACTAAATAAATAATGTATGTTTAAAGTGAATGCAATTAGAGACGTCTTATAAATATTACTGTAAATCTATCGCATATAAAAATATATAAAGGAGTATAATAATAGTGCAAGCCTAAAATAATATATATTTTTTTTTACATTAAGGAATATTTAAGAAAGTTCGAGTGAATATATGAAATAAATCATCAAGAAAAGGAAAATTGGTATAAAAATGCATATAGTGTAGTTTTAAGCTAATCTTATAAAAATATTAGGGAATTTCTTTATTTTCGGAATCGTTTTGAATTTGTGGAAAAATTTAACTATAAAGAAAACATAAGTGTAAGAAACAAAAAAAATTTATCAGAAAACTATATTAATATGAGGTATGAAAACCGATACTTTTCGCAAAATCGTGTATGTAACTAACACCGTTCAGATCTACCACTAGCGTTCATTACTGCATCTCTGAGAGATTGAAGTATGTAAAATATTAATAATTAAGCTTATTGTACACAAGTTTTTAAAGCTATACATGAACTAAAACGAGAAAAAAACGACAACAAAAAATCAAACATGTGTTTCAACTTTTTATGGCCGGGTGGAACGACGCACTTTAATTATAATTAAAGGGTGTCTAGAGTCAAAAGATTATATTTTATTTTTAAACTTCTTTATGGGTTGATTATCGATAGAAACCGAACTTCAGTTGCGTTGCCGAAACGATACTGCAGATGGCAACAGGCAACTCTCAACTGACAACTGCAGTTGCTGTATACAGTGTGGTTGCTGTGAAGGTTTTTGAAGTATGTGAATTATTTTAGTTTAAACGATATTAACATTTGGCAATGTAAGCTAACTTCCAAAACGTCACTTGCTTTGCATACGTACAAAGTATAACGTTGAATAACGCCGAACTACAAAATGTTGACGATGTATACTTTTCCAAAACACATCCGAAAATTTATCGAAAAGTTGATGCTTCGTTTGTTATTGGTTACCATTGGTGGAAAATTGAAAAATGGAAAATTCATAAAAATTGTTCATTGGTATATTGAGTATTTAAAATATGCAATGTATATGGTTGCAATCTGTCGCAACTATACAAATAGTTTGAATACCGCAGTATAACAGTTTCCAGACATTGTATCGATACGTTTTGGAAGACAGCCGTATTTTGCTTGTACAGAGCATCGTAACAACAAAACAACACTTTGAAATTTTAGTTCTCGTGGTATACGTGTTTTTGGTGAAACGAAAGTGAACACTGATTGCAAATTTTTTCCTCGTATCAACTGAAGCACCTCTTTTAAAACTACTAACTCCCGAATTGAAGCGATTGCTGTGAGACTTGTTTCTGGAAAAATCGAAGAGATGCGCAAGCTTTTAGGAGGGGAGGTACTGAAGTTGAACGAAGTCGTTGCTCTGTACATTAATCAATTATACATCAGCTTCTTTTGGAATTCTGGAAAGCATTAACTTTGCTTACATTGCAGGCGGTAGCTGTAGAGGATTGGAATTATATTTTAAATCTCGCCTGATTGAGGTCCCGTTCATGCACTTCTCTCCTTTTTAAACGATTCTGCATTTCGATTACGTTCCCGTATTCCGCTCCGCTGGAATCGAACTAAGGTATTCTGCGTTACGATCGAAACGAAAGAAGAAGAGGAAGAGAGAAAACATCTTTCCTAATCAGCTGTTTGCCTAGGACTGTGTGAAATCGAAACAAAACAAAGAAATATTTGCCACCAAACTATAGCAGCATATGAAGTTAAAGTTTGTAAATATTTTACAATAACTAATATACCTGAAAGTAGTGAGGAAGACGGACCCGAGTCCCCAGTCGATGATGATGGAGTAGCTGTCCCACCGCCTGACTATGACGAGGTACGTATAGCGATTACGCGGCTGAAAAACAATAAAGCTGCTGGAGCTGACGGCCTGCCAGCCGAGCTATTCAAGTACGGCGGCGAGGAGCTGATGAGGTGCATGCATNGCATGGACAATGAAAGCATCTGATGAGGCGGCTCTTGGAGTTTTCGAGAGAAAGATTCTGCGAAAGATTTACGGACCTTTACGCGTTGGTGATGGCGAATATCGCAGACGATTTAACGATGAGCTGTATGAGCTTTACAACGATATAGACATAGTGCAGCGAATTAAAATTCAGCGGCTCCGCTGGCTTGGCCATGTCGTTCGGATGGACAGAAACGCTCCTGCTCTGAAAATATTCAACGCGGGCCGCGATGCTGGTAACAGAGGAAGAGGAAGGCCTCCTCTGCGTTGGAAAGACCAGGTGGAGAAGGACTTGGCTTCACATGGTATTCTCAATTGGCGTCAGTTAGCACAGAAGAGAAATGACTGGCGTGCTGTTTTGGACTCGGCCAAAATCGCTTAGGCGGTTACAGCGCCAATCAAGAAGAAGAAGAAAATATACCTAGCATCACTGTAATTAAAAAAAATTTAAGTGGATACCTAATTATAAGAATGAAATCCATAGCCGCGGCGTTATTGCTTGAAGAGAAGAACGAGTCCCAGATTGCTGATGCGGAAGTTGAAAGGCGGAGATTTAGGGACATGTTTGATCTTTTTCAGATGAGTGAAGAGTCATAAGGAATTCATCTTGAACTGTATTACTCATCGCTTAAAGTCAGTGAAATTATAAACGTTGTTTGAGCACTCCACAACATTTGCATTTACTACAGAGTGGAAGATTTGAACGCAAATGAATCCCATTTTAAAAGCCGTCAGGAGGAGGGGAAGAACAAAGCTTATCTTTCCATAGCAAATCGAATTCGAGACAACATACGCACCTCTTTTTAAAAAGTTAGTAAAAACGAGTGCAATAATAAAAGCATCTTTTTTATGTAACTTCACATTTTATATATGTATGTATCTATGTGCATACATCATTAATTTTATATAAAAAGAATAAATTGCATTCAGTGCATTTCGCAGTCTTATTTATAGATAATGTAAACAAAAACGCCTGGACTTCCACTTTGAAAACGTCGCGCAATATCCCTTTTGGCTGCCATTATTTGAGCCAATTTTTTGTATTGCCCGTATTACCGCTCGCGAAAACACAGAAATCGAGAAAATTCATTTATGATGACTTACAATCATGCACAGTATATTTTAATTAAATTTTTTATAAAATTTTATTATTTAACCCCACGAAAATAACGATTGAAACTTTCTCCGTCAACAAATTTGCAACTTAGAAAAACGGAACTACGATCGAAATGTAGAATAGGTATAATCGTAAATTTCGAAGATTGATCGAAAGAAAACGGAACGCAGAATACCAAAGCTGCCAAACGGAGAAAATTTCGATTCGAGTCGAAAAGCAGAATAGGGCTGAATAATTGTACTGAACTGAGCATAATTGTTTCTATATTTTTTTTGGCAGTATAATACTTTTTTATGGATTCGAAATATGGGTACTGCGGGTTTTTGTAAAATACTGCTTTATACTTTTTTGCTGCCTAAATTTTTTAATACACAGTGTTCGTGGAAACACGTTAATAAATGCATATACAGTGTTTGAAAAAATTATAGAAACGTACACTTTTCATATATTTTTATTGCTTTCAGAACTCTTATTTTAAATATATTCCGATTTCGTACATTTTGCGAAATCTTGAGGAGTGCAAGAGAGCTGTAAAATATAAAATTACGCTTTGAAATAGCAAATGAGAGTTACGATCGAATCGAAAGAAGAAGAGCGAAAATATCTTCGAAATCAGAATGTGTGAAATCGAAACGAAACAAAAGAAATAATTGCACCTAACTATAGCAGCTTCTGTAGTTAAAATTTGTAAATATTTTAAAATAACTAATACAAATAAAATTCCGTTTTTTCTAATTTAAGTGGAGACATAATTCTATCGCCTGAAGAGCAGACCGAGTCCCAGATTGCTGATGCGAAAGTTGAAAGGCGGAGATTTAGGGACATGTTTGATCCTTTTCAGATGAGTAAAGAATCATAAGAAATTCAACTTGAACTGCATTCTCTCCGATCAAAGCCAGTGAAATTATAAACGTTGTTTGAGCACTCCACAACATTTGCCTTTAGTACAGAGTGGAAGATTTGAACGCAAATCCATCCTTCCATAGCAAATCGTATTCGAGACAATCAGGGCTACCACAGAATCCATCGTAGCTTCGATTTTCGTGAAATCTACGAAAGTGCTATCACAGAATCCGAATGGCTACGAACGTAAATTCGGAATTCGTAGAGAGCCTTCATTGAATCCGTTCGTAATGAAGATTCGTACAGATACTCTACGACTAGATTATGCTGTCGGAACAAAATTTAAAATCACTCAATCAATTAAAAATAGTGGAAGAAAGCTGCATTATTTTTAATATTAAATATTTATTATACTCCAAAAATTTGTTATAGTTTGATATAATTCCATATATTTGTGTAAACGTAGACGTAAAATACCAATGCCATACATACATATGTATGTACATTAAAGTGGTCCAAAAATGTATGTAAAAAAAATAAGGTCGCATTTTTAATGCCGCCAGCCCCTAGGATTGTTCTATACCAAAAAAAATTATACCTCTATTTTTTTATTTTGAAATATAAAAAAAATTAGGGTGTGCTCAAAGCGCTCAAAGTTTTCAAAGTATTTTATATGGGGAAAAAACAACTTTTCGTAGAAAAAGTGTAGAATTTTTGAAAATCAATATTTTTCGATCGGAAAACTTTGTTTATCTTCAGGAGATTCGCGGTAATAATACCCAATTGTTCCTTTAACAATTTTTTCATGGTGACTATATTTTATGGGTCCTTGAGAATGCAATGGGGGGACCAATAAAAAATATTTAATCATAAAAATGGTTAAATAAACAATTGGATATCAATATTTGAAGTCTCCTGAAGAGAACCACAGTTTTACGATTGAAAAATATTGATTTTCAAGAGTTTTATGTCATTTTTACGAAAATTTGTTTTCCACACAAAAAACATTGAAAACTTTGAGCGCTGTGATCACTCCCTAAATATTTTTTGATTTCAAGATAAAAAAATAGGGGTATATTTATTTTCGGTGCAGAACAATCCTAGGGGGTGGCGGCATTAAAATTCCGACTTTATTATTTTGGATCACTCTAATGTACATGCACGCATTCATCTGCTAGACGCTATTTAAAGAATTAATATTTTGTATGAATCGAGGAAATAATAATTTAGCAACAATTTATTAGGATATAAACCTAATTACTTTAATATCATAAAAATTTATTTAAAAAAAACATATTTTTGTATTTAAAATAATAAAATCTAAGCTAAGAATAAACTAAAAAAAATATTTATTAAAAAAATAAACAAAAATTAAATGAAAAAAGAAAAAAATCTCCACAGCCCCACGACTCGGACTCGAACTCGGCTCTCTCAATTGGCAGTCTAGTGCTTTGCACACTCGGCCATTGCGCCTGATGGGGTAGCGTGAGCAAAATTACATACATAAGGGTGTGTTCAGTAATGCAGTATAATGCGCATACTGCTTTTGCAGGACCAGCAGAACGTTCAGAAATGCTAATATGGCAGCACTGCAAATGTCGAGCGTTCTAAAACGCCATTTTTCTATCAAGCGTCGCTCATCATTTGCATAAAAAAAAATTACACTGCCGCTGATTACGCTTGTACCATGTCGGAAGAAAAGTGAGTACAAAACTAATTTTTTGTAATTTTTACAATGAAAATTTGTTAAACGTATAGTTTTGAAACAATCTTATATTATATTTTTATTATTTTCAGCGAAAATCTTAGTACGGCTGAAGTTAAGTTGCTGCTTAGAGTTCGATTAAATATGGAAGACGAATTTGCATCTGGAAGGAGAAAAAAGAGCGTTCTATGGAATAAGGTGGTGGAAGAAGTAAAAAAAATCAACAGAGACATTAACATAGACAGACACATTGCACAAAGAAAATTTTTAAATATGCTGGTATCGTATAAACGTATAAAAATTTCAATACCAACCTACCTTGGATTAAGGGAAACCTACATACCAAATTTCGTTGAGATATCTCAATTTTTGCTCGAGTTATCGTGTACACGGACAGACGGACAGACGGACAGACGGACG